>NW_019416255.1:235532-314323 GCF_000390285.2 Anoplophora glabripennis
CTATAGTAGGATCGTATACGATGCAAAGTAGAGCAAAAAATTGTCGGCCTTTTATCAAAGGAAAATCGTGTCATCATTTTTAGGAGGCGTAAGATAAATCATTTCAAATTTAAAATGAAATTCAATGTAAAATCTGAAATACCGCTGCATACGCACTGTGTTCTGGTAGTAGCTGTAGTCGCCCAGGTGCATCGAGTGTACGAACTGGTCGGTTATACGTCAAATACTAACCTGGCGAGCTTTGCTGTCAATTAGAGAGCGCTTCCAAAAAACAAGTAAACAACAGTGGCGCGTACAGAGGTAAAATGTAGTACATATGTGGAATTTAGGAAACAAATTGGATTTATAATAAATTACATTTAAAATAAATAGTTTATGAGAATAAAGGAATTTTTGTAGCAACAAGGGTGCCAGACCTGAACTGATCCCCTCGTCCCTTCATAATGTATAAAGAAATTATTCAATTTGTAAAACCCTTAAAGGCGTACTTCATTGGTTCCCTTGACAGGCAATGATTTATTACTTTGCATCGAATATGATCGTACTATAGGTACCAGTAATTCTTTTATGTTGTTAAATCCGTAAGGCGGTATCTCGTTAATGTTAACGTAATTTCATCGACACATCTGAACCAATTCTTTAGTTTTAGAGTAGCTGACTCTAGGGAATTCTTCTTGAATGCCTCCACTTAGGTATATATTTTAACTGAAAACGGCAAGTCTCAAGTAAAACATGGCATTTGATAATTCTTTATTAACTTAGTAGTATGTCTTTAAATAGTTTGAAAATTATAGAGTCAATGCCATTTCTTCATGATCTTTATGTGATGCGATAGATGAAACAAATGTAAATATATGCCTAATTTTGCTGGACTACATACATATGTCAACATATGCAGTATCGTGGGGGTGGTGTATATACCGACACATTCAATAATCAAAGAAAACAAGTCAGCTCAAATGTACGAATACCACTAGCTACACTTCAAGCAAGCGATTGATATGCAGCAACTGAGTATACACAACACTGGTAGAATGCTTAGGAATATTTGAGGGGACACTGATTATGTGTTTCACAATTTACAAATGTAGGTACATCGTGTAATAATCTGCAAATATTTTAACATTTATCTATGTAACAAATGACCGTGTCATCTGGAGTTGTATATATTAACAAGTATGCGTTATTCAATTAAAAAGAATATATTTTCTAAAAGCCGGTTAGTTATTCATACCAGTAACTTGTACGACAGTGTAATCATAATTGTACAAACACTCGTTTCTATAGTGAGTTTGAATAGCCTCAGAATCCTATTTCCTTGCTTCTTGGAAATATTTAAGCAATTGCTAGTGTAACGCTAGATATTAGGAAAATATATAGGATTCAGCTATGGACAGTAGTGTAACAAATATTCAGTCATGTAGTAGTGGTCCAATTGCAGTGATTTTGGTGTTGTTGTGCTAATTGGGCCATTCTGCATCGAATAGACGTAGTCTAGGCATTCCATTATATTGTTTTACCGTTTTCGAGGTACAATGCGATTCTTAATTTTAAATATCTCTATTTCTAAACTAGATGGCAAAAATAGATGCGTTGAAAAAATTAATTTTGAATTTATTTTACTAAGCTGTTACTTGTCAGTGTTTGTATACTCTATCATTTTTATTATAACTACGTTCATTTTTCTAATGTACTTACCAGGAATTTGTTTGTTGACAAATAATTCTTTAAAATTTTTACTGTCCACTAATCCAATGTAAACATTTTCAATTGCTATTACTCACCACATCATACTTAACTTTTGAGTTACAAATGGGACTAGTAATGAAATATTTTTATGTGTGCACACCAACTGGACAAAAACACTGCATAATGGCTATTGGCTAGTAACTAGTCTGAAATATTTAAATGTAAAACAAATTGACTACCATTTATCAATGCATATTTTTTTTCTAGGCTCATCCAAAATACTCTTACAACTACGGAGTTGCTGATGGCGTAACTGGAGACAGAAAGAGCCAACAAGAAGTACGTGATGGTGGTGTTGTGAAAGGATCCTATTCCGTTGCGGAGCCAGATGGTTCCGTCCGAGTGGTCGACTACGCAGCAGACGACGTAAACGGTTTCAACGCTGTAGTGAAGAGAATTGGGCCCTCGGTACATGCAGCTCCTCTCCGACCTGCTCCCGTGGCGGTAGCAGCTCCCGCAGCATTTGGACACGCTGGTGTCTATGGTCATGGCCATTATTAAGTTAACGATAGCACAGTCTCTATTAGATTTGTTAAAAATTTGTACACGTGAAGTTTCTGGTATTTCATATTAGTTCCGCCATAATGGTAATTGCTTTTGCAACTTCATTTGTTTTAGTGTTTATATTTATAAAGTTTTTATTACCAAAATTTTTTATAATGTTCAATTTATGGATGAAACTTTTAAAATCCAACAATTTTTCCAGTTTTTTAAAAACATTCATTAATCAAAAATCATAATTACTTTTAAAACCAGCAATCTCTTTCTTAAAAATATTTGACTATTAATTAATTTCACGTCAATAGAGACTAGAGAGAATTTATAATTAAAAAGGATATACGAGTAGGACTACGATAATGGTATATTTTAAAGCAGTTGTATATTTATTTTTTTGTTTTTGGAGTAGTGTTTCCAAGAATGCGTGATACATAGCACAAACGCTATTTCGATTTATAATGAATTGTACATGGCAAATACATTGTAATATATACAGTATTTTAGTATATTTTAACTTTACGTGAAAATAGTTGTTGTATTTGTAAAATATTTTAGTAATAAAATATAATAGCTTATATAGTACATCACTGTTTTTTTATAGAGGTAAACAAATATTAGTAGATATAAAAAGTATACAAAACAAATATAAGTAGGAAAGTAATAATAAGCTTGTGTTAAAATTCTTAAATAGAAAATTCTGATACAAAAAAAAAATAATAATGAAAGCATGAGGGAGTACTCAGGCATGGACAACCATCTATTTGTATACAGAAATCTGTGCCAATTGACAGGTGATTGAATACAATATTACTGAAGTTAGTAAAAAACGACATACTAAGCAAACGTAAAATAATTATATCTAATTTATTCTAAAGAAAAATGTTAGTTAGGTATCACATTATTATCTATTAAGTTTCAGGCCACCCAAATCTATTTTTTCGTATCACATTATCTATTTATTTGAATAAGAAAGAAACAGGTTACTGACAATCCAACTATATATCTCTTTAAAAAAATTTACTCGTAGGTATGTATACAGGGTGTGGCGTGTATAATCTATAAAAATTAAACTACAGCTTCCTGATGATATTTGTAATAGAAAAAGTTCTATCTTCGCGTATTTTTTTGTAATTTAAAGTTCATTTATTCAACGAAAATGAAGGCCGACCTTGTGTTATTTATTAAAAACTTTACGACCCGAGATGCAGCATTATAATTTAAGTAGGTAGATTATCTAATACTAGTAACAGTAAAAGAAGGTTAGGTTACATTGTCAAAAAATTTGTGCAGTCAACTGATTTTGTATTTGTATTGAAATCATTATTCACTTAATTATTAAATAATAAGCATCGTCCATCGACCCATCAGTATTAAAAAGTGAAAGATTCCAGACAAAAGTTTTTATTTTGTAATTCCACGATAGTGACAGTGTAATTTTTATAAAGAAGTAAAAATTAAGAATAGCCTGTAGATTACATTAAAAACGAGATTCTTATTTCTTACTTTGCTTAATTTTTTATTTGTTTAGTTTGTGCACAAACTAGTTTTACAATGAACCGAGAAAACAATGCATTTACTGTTTCCGAACGTGTCGATATGGTGTTAGTGTATGGTGTAGCCGGAAAAAATGCGCTAGGTTGTACCGCGAACGATGGCCACAACGCCACCTACCATGTGTAAATATAAACCTGCAGTACGTTCAGCGGCTGCGAAATACGGGAAGTGTTATTCCTCGAGGAGAAGGACGTGGTCAGTAAGTGAACCTTAATGTTGAAGATGCAATATTGGAAAATCTTGACGAAGACCCAACCCCACCTCATCTCGTACCGTAACATTGCATCTTAAAGCGCCAGCTGTTGCACCCCTATCATTTGCAACCAGTTCAACAGATTTTACCCCCGGATTGTGATCAAGGAATGTATTTTTGCAGATGGTTTTTAGGGCAATGTGCCAAAATTGGATGCGTCGCCGTCGGTGCCAAGCTTGTGTTCGCGCTAATGGGAATCAATTTCAATAGTTTCTCTAGAAATGGTAAGTTTTTTTTCATTTGGTTGTTCCATATTTTAATGGAGTTTGTTTAGTGCACGCAGTTGGCAACTACAGATGCTTACGGATGTGGTTTTGTTTGCGAAATCTTGCAGTAACAACAATGCATTTAAGATAGCAATTAGGTACTATTAATTATTATAATAAGAAAATGTCGTTTTTTTAAATATCTATTTTTCTTAGTTTATACTTTTGCATTGAAAAATTCCCCAAAAATTGAGAAGTATCTTTCTATCTTTCAACGACGATTTGTTTACGCGACTGATCTACAGCACGTAACTCATCGTACAGCACACGGACAGGACTGTTCCAGAGAAAATATTTTGATATATAATTGATTGAATTTTAATTTACGAAAAAAAAAAAACGCAAAAATAGAACTTTTTCGTATAAGAACTTTCTATTACAAATATCGTTAGGAAGCTGTAGTTTAATTTTTATAGATTATACACGCCANAAATTAAACTACAGCTTCCTGATGATATTTGTAATAGAAAAGTCTTATACGAAAAAGTTCTATCTTCGAGTTTTTTTTTGTAAATTAAAGTTCATTTAATCGAGGAAAATGAAGGCCGACTCTGTGTTATTTATTAAAAACTTTGCGACCCGAGATGCAACCCTATAATTTAAGTCGGTATAATCTAATACTAGTAATACTAAAAGAAGGTTAGGTTACATTGTCAAAAAATTTGTGCAGATTTTGTATTTGTATTGAAATCATTATTCACTTAATTATTAAATAATAAGCACCGCCTATCGACCCATCAGTGTTAAAACGTGAAAGATTTCAGACAAAAGTTTTTATTTTGTAATTTCACTATAGTGACAGTGTAATTTTTATAAAGAAGTAAAAATTAAGAATAGCGTGTCGATTACATTAAAAACGAGATTCTTATTTCTTACTTTGCTTAATTTTTTAGTTTGTGCACAAACTAGTTTTACAATGAACGGAGAAAGCAATGTATTTACTGTTTCCGAACGTGTCGATATGGTGTTAGTGTATGGTGCAGCCGGAAAAAATGCGCTCCCGGCGACTAGGTTGTACCGGGAACGATGGCCACAACGTCACCCCCCATATGCAATTATAAACTTACAGTACTTTCAGCGGCTGCGAGATACGGGAAGTATTATTCCACGAGGAGAACCTTAATGTTGAAGATGCAGTACGAAGAAAAAAATAGAACTTTTTCGTATAAGACTTTTCTATTACAAATATCGTTAGGAAGCTGTAACTTATTTTTATAGATTATACACGCCACACTCTGAGTACATCAAATGTGTAGGTCACAGAATTACGTTTCAGATGTATGTCCTTGAAATTCTTTCCTACAAACTCAGTTCAGTATAAGACAGTACATTATCCAAATACCACATATTGGTATTAATTCAGATCGAAATATAGCAGCAAGTTTTTGAACTCGCAATAACATTATAACATAGCAATTCAGTTAGTAATGGTGTTAGAAATCCATCATCATATGAATTTAGGAAAATGATATCCATGGACAGTAGTTTTTGTTAATTTTCTGGTGGTAACTGGTAGATACTATTATTTATGTGTGGGTGTTAAATTTAATACACGTGATCTTATCAACGGACTATTTGCGTTTGTCATTACAATATCATTATATGCAATATTAATTCCTCATCAACACTTGACTATGGTTTCTTACCGCAATTAAATATGGTAATAGTTACATATCCTTTTTTTATTTGCAAGATAACAAAATAGTAATCTGCAGATCAGGAGAAATACATGCATGTAATGCATAGTTAAAGAGCGGATCAGCACGCTTATGAATGGACCGAAATTGCGCCAGGATTATTCATAAAAATGTAATACTTGCAATCTCTAGGGTTATCTGTTGGGAAATAATCCTTGAGTTCAGTGAAAATATTCACAATAGAGGTACCTACCATTGTCTAGCTAAATGCAGCACCAGTCACCATTTTAAGTGCTTTCTCAGTGGCAATTATTGCAGAAATTAACAGTTTTGTTTCTAAACAGAAAAATGAAAGAAGTTGATTTACTAACAATGAGTAAAATTATAAATCTTGCACATTTTGTATGTAAGAGAAAGTTCTGATCTTTATTTTTGAGTGCGGATATTTTTAAAAAGGGGTAGTGACTCCGAAGTTTCACTCTGAAGATGGTTAGGTGGAGGATAAGTAAAAAGTGTATAGTACCTGCGTGCTTAAACAAAAATTCATGTTAAACCAGAAAATTTTGGCCTGTACTACAGTATGTACAATAATGCAGCTTTGCAAAGAAAACTAAAGATACCAAATACATACTAAAAGATAGCAGAATTTCACATACAAGTTTATTGTACAATATCTTCCCAGTGAGAACATAATAGTTGAAAAATCGATAAAATAACGTTGATATAACGTTAAAAGTTGGAAGTATAAGTAGTAAGATTTTAAATTGCACGAATTTTTAAACGAACGTCAAGGAAACGAAATATAAAAAAAGTTAATTGTATAGGTTCTTAAACGTTAAAAATCCGAGAAAATTTAATAAAATTATTGCAATTAAAGTGAAGCCAAGTCAAGAAACGTTGGACTAACCTGTTTATTTAAAATTATTGGTCATGTGTCTTGTAATCAGTTACTGTAGTTACAGTAGTGCTGAAAAACCGTAAAGTAACGTCAAACTTCTAGTTAAAAATAGACAGGATTAGCGGGACATTTAATAATTTTATATACTGTAAACTTTCTAACCTTCGACGAATATAGCAATTTTATAATTATAAAATATGTTCAAAATTGTTCTCATTTCCCTGATCACGGAATTGTGTTCAGTGTATCCAAGATTATATCTTCCTGAGGAATTGGTTATGCTTCGAGTTAATTCACATAAATGCTCAACCGTCTAGTCAGAATAAACCACCAAACATTTTATAATTGTTCCTATAGGTAGACTTCGCATGGATGTAGGTCTGGCGACTGGATATACCTTAATACAGGTGCATTACGTAGCGTTAATCTCTATGGTAGAATGATAGTGCCATTAACAAAACCTGCCCTTAAGTGAAAATCTTTGCTGGAAATACGTTATTTGGACCTCATGTAGATTTTCCATGGACCGTATGTGGTTATTGTAACAGTTGTTTACCCTATTTCATGTAAATATTGCCTCGACTGTTACCAACATACACTCATAAAAATTATCAGGGCAGTATGTATACGACTAATTTTATATTTCATTAGAATTTTCAAAACTTTAATGTAAGGTGCATTAAACAGTAACGAAAAATTTGTCTGTTGCTAATAAAAGGTTGTTATTCGAGAAGATCGAATCAATTTTGAAGCTTTTTACCATCACGGTTTCGCTAAACGAGATTAGCAATTCTTCGGCGTCTGGGATGTATTTGCATAGAGGCGAGATGCTTATGCAGCATTTTGACGACATTCTCGGTAAATTAAAATCATGTCTACGAGTGCGTCATATTGTATTTTGTGCCATTTTGGTTAAACTGGCCACTAAAATAGTCGAGCAGTTGGATAAAACATTAGCAATAATGTCCGTAACAAGCATAATACTACACATAAAAATACCAACCCAGCAAGAACTCGTATTAAAACTTGACCACCACTGATTTATTTTCGCATAGTCAGTCAGAAGTTGTATGAACGATTAATTACAGAACTATTGTAAAAGGTTTCACTCACTTCAAACGTAAATATTCTTTCATTATAAAACTTTTATTGGGGTGAAATTTCCTGAAACGCGTTTTGACATAAACTGTAATCCTTATAATTAAAACCCTCATTCAGAAACATGTTGTACATATTAAACGAAGTTACATGCTAAGCAAGCTGTGTTTGTTATGTTGGTTATGCGCATTAATTAATTGATATGCATTTCAGAGTGATACTTTTGACACTCGTTAGGGCTTGGTTGGCTAATGGTTAATTAGACTAAATATATTTATCTATTTCATACAGTTTTCGATTAGTTTATCAGGGCTTAACTGTACAAAAATATCAGGCCCTTAGTGTGTGTGTTAAAATGAAATGTAATGTGTAATGACTACATTTGATTAAAATATATGAACTCAAATTCCTTGATCAAGGGGAAAATGTTAGGATCCACTTGACATGATTTGACTCAGATGCATTCATATAATTTATCTTCAAACAAAAAACAATAATCTACTATTTTTAGACAAAATTCTAGACGCCTTACCTTGAACTGCCGAAAAGAAAGGTGAAAACAATGAATTAACATTTTAAATGTACGCAACGATTGCATAAACATACTTCAGTCTAACAACTAAACATTGAAATACTGTATTGTATCCTTCTGAATACTAGTGACATAATTCTCATAAAAAATAGAGGATAATAGTAAACGTGTTGTTACATTTCACATATTACGGCATAAGTGTAATTAAAGTCACATTGCATTGTTTAGAATTACTTGGATAAAATTTATAACATAGCAAAACATAAATAATAACATTTAATGAGCCAAATTATTAATAATACTATACTATACTATATTTTAATGAAAATTAGTTAATTTTGATTAAAATCCCTACAAACAAAAAACATGAAGCACAAATGAAAAGGAAGTTGCTCAAGACATGGAAATATAATTTAATTTTTTTTACATATTAATAAATAAATGTAGCAAACACCCACACGTTACATATTTTTGGAATTATTTTTTCTCTATGTATAAGTAAAATTTATTTGGATTGCGAGACGTAATTACATATATTATTAAATCTGTGTCAGTGGTGATTTAGAACTGAAAACAATTTTGCTTATTTTTTTACATTTTGCAGAAGATGGTTCACTACTGGTACAAATTCATCTTCCGCTAGTTTAAGATGCGCAGTAGTAACGACTCATATATTTAACAATATAACACTAAACCTTCATTAAATAACTGTATTTACCAGACCTACGTACAATTTTCCCAAAGAAAGTATCTGCTCTACCGTAAAAACAACGAATTATAATTTTATTTTGTGCAAATATGAAAGGCGAGAAGGAGGAGCCGCTTATTATAGGAAAAAGCAAAAATCCTCGATTTTTAAGGGGGCGCACATCGATAAGTTGCTTCTCCAATGGGACCTTAACAAAAAAGCGTGGATAACAGCGGCCGTAATAACGACATGGTTTCAAAAGTTTGATGCCAAGATAAAGAAGCAGAACAGAAAAGCGGTATTGTTATTAGATATTGCAACATCTCACTTGAAAATTACTCTGAACAATGTTAAACTTATTGTTCTTCCGCCGATTACAACCTTACACTGCCAACCCTTGGACTAAGGTAGGCTTTTAACATATGTGGTTGTCCTCTTTAAGAAATATAGAAAAACATTACCATAACCAATGCTTTGATATGGATATCGGTGGCCTGGCGCAACTTATCCCCAATAACAATAAAGCCTGATTTATGTGTGATAACGATATGCATGATTTTGAAGATGAAGACAAAATTTCACTCGCACAACTGTTTTCTGCTATACAAGATCCACTTATAAATTTGAAACAATTTGCAATTATTGATAGTCATGTTAAAACCATTTAAATCAAGGAAAATGGTGGTAGGGAATAACAAGCAAACCAATATAAAGGGAGTTAGGAAACATGTGCAATTACATGTGTGCAGAATTGCCCCAGAAACATCTACAACTGACCTAGAAAATCTACTAATAGATGCCTTTCCCGAAGTAAAGTGCGAGACGGTAACACCAAAGCAATCAAGCATTGATGCATCTTTTAAAGTTACAATTTACGAAGACTATTTCAGGAAAGCCATGGAACCCCAAATCTGGCCGGAAGGAGCTTATATTAGTAAAGTGGACGAGATAAACCAAAAACATATCAACAACTTCTGTTTGACTACCTACTTTTCTCGTAGTTATTATTATTATTATATTGATGCTACACCAGGTACAAGAAACTTTTCTAATTTTAAACAATTTACCAGTATGCTACTGGCTTTTGATCTGCATCCGAAGGTGGGATGGCCCACTCGTGTCATCGATTTAACTTCCACAATTACTGATCAAGTCTTTTCGAATGTAAAGGATGAGAGCTTAGCATGCGTCATTGACAATGTCATTTCCGATCACAGAACGGTGCTTTTTCAAATACTCCCAGAAGATTCACATGACGATTCACTATCCTTCCATCTCTCAAGAAAATTTTGTGAAATGTCTATTAATAACTTTAATTTAGCCTTAAGTAAGGAACAGTGGTGTAAAATTTATAATACGAAATCTATAGACAAAGCTTATCATTACTTTCATGATATATTTATGTATTATTTTAATACATATCTATTTTCCATTAAAAAAATACAAACATAAAATGCACGAAAACAGTGGGTAAATAATGAGGTAAAAACATCAAGCACGAAACTAAAAGACCTATATAACTTAAAAAAAGCATACCCAGAATTGACAAACTCATACAATTGCGCAAAAAAAGAGCACACAGGGTTGGTGGAGAATATAAAAAAACAATTTTATCAAAATAAAATAGTGTATTCAGAAAACCCTGCGAAAACGGCGTGGAATGTGATTTCATCTAAAATTAAACAAAAAACAAACAAAAACGTTGATGTGATGATTGGAACTTCACTAGGTGAGGATCCCAAGATAGTAGCCGCAGCATTTAATGATTTCTCTATAAATACGCCCTTGACTATAGCACAAAAAATTAGGAATAATGCCAAAGATTTTGTATGTGACACAATTAACCCAAATTCGATTTTCCTTAAACCTTTTGACGTAAAGGAACTGTACTGTTTATTACAAGAGAAGTTAAAAAACAAGCTTTATTCTGGGCCGGATGAAGTACCTTTAAATCTAATAAAAAAGTGTTTATACTCCGTAATTCAACCATTGACTTTTGTGATAAATCTGTCATTCAATACGGGAGATTTTCCAAAAAAAATTAAAAACAGGCAAAGTGGTACCCATTTATAAAAAAGGCGACCCACAAGTTATGGACAATTAAAGACCTGTTACTATTCTACCTAGCTTTTCAAAAATATTTGAGTCCTCATATTTAGAGAGACTGTTAAAATTTTTTGATAAGTATAATGTTATTACAAGCAGCCAGCACGGATTTCGACCCACGAGGTCGACCAATACAGCGATATATGCTTTTGATCAAAAACTAGTGACCTGCATTGAAGCAGGAGAATGTCCAGTAGGGATTTTTTGCGACTTGAGCAAGGCCTTCGATTGTATCGATCACAAAAAACTACTGATAAAATTATACTCGTATGGTATCAGAGGATTCGCATACAACTGGATTGAATCAGTTTTAATAAATCGGAAACAATTTGTTAGTTTCCCACATACAAATAATAATTTTCAATATAAGATCAATTCAGAGGATAATTATATAGGTACAGGAGTCCCCCAATGGTCAGTTATTAGTCCTCTTCTTTATCTGATATATACTAATGAGCTAGAGAAGGTGATATCAAGTGAAGCTTCTCTAGTAATGTATGCAGACGACACCTCACTGCTTATATCAAAAAAATCAGATAAAGAATTGGAGATGGCATGTAATGGAGTATTACAAAGGGTAACCGACTGGTATAGTTCGAATAACCTTTTTCTTTCTTTTTCTGAAGAACAACAAAACGAAAATTATCCGATTCCACAACAGACAAAAAGAATGTTTTAAGGTAAACATTAACATAAATAAATCTGCAATAGATTTCGTGGATCACACGAAATTTTTGGGTATTGTGATTGACGTGTGTTTAAGCTGGAAGACGCATTGTGCAAACCTAACTACAAAACTAAATTCGGTGTGTTATTTATTTAGAAATATTAAACCGATCTGATCCAAAGAACAACTAATATGTTTATACCATGCGCAGGTAGGATCACGACTGGGTTATGGAGTAATCTTTTGGGGTAACTCCTCCCTGGCTTCAGATGTGTTTATAACACAAAAAAGAATTTTAAGATGTGTAGCTGACGTTTCTAGATATTATTCGTGTAGGGATATTGGTGACTATAAATTAATTAAAGATGTTCATAATGTGAATAGGTACTAGGCAAAAAAATTAATTTTATTTACCATTTTGTAAATATACTTTATCTCGCAATTCACCAGACTACATGGGTGTACAAATTTTTAATAAACTTCCACGGTATTTAAGGGAGATAAAATATATAAATTATTTTAAATGTAATCTAAAAAAATAAAAAAATACCTTGTCGACAGATGCTTTTATGGCATAAATGAATTCTATGCTCATGACTAAATTGGTGACAAGAGTGTTTCCAATTTTTATTGTTATTGTTAGGGTTGCTTTTAATGTAATTTTAATTTAATACCTATGTTGTATTTATAACTGACTACTTACTCCTATATAGTTATTGTAATTGTCTAACGGAAAATAAATTCATTATTATTATTATTATTATGTGGCGACTGTACTGAAGAGATCAAATAAAGGAGTGACACTACTTCCAATTCTTAAATTGAAAATGAGAAAGTTGAAAGAATTTCATTGTCAAATATTTCAAACCTAATAAAAGCCTGCAAAGAAAATTCTGCTAATGCAAACAGATTTGAAAAGACTACTGATATTTCCATGTTATTAGGTAGTGAAATGTGAATCTGAATTTTATCAAAATAAATTTAAATGTATGAAATAATAAACGATTATTTTCAAAATAATAATCTTAACCGTACATATTCATACTTAAGTATATGTATGACTATATGTAGGTATGTGTTTTTTATTTAGACATACTTCTGTATATTATAGGTATACCTACCTATTTAGTTAAATTTAGTGTATGAGAAATTTCGTTCCTAATAAATTTAAACTAGTGTAATTATAATTTTTAATGAGAAATAAACCATATTGAACTTACCGAACAGAAAATGCATCTTCATTTCGTCGCAAGGTCGCCTCCAATCTTGTAAAGGTTCTATGATCAGGAATGAGGCGCTGTAGATACCCTTCTCGATATAACTCTACAGCTCTTCTCGAATTTTTTTGTAACTCGTCGTAAATTAGCAACATATCAACTTTTTCTGAATGAGAAAACATTTTGTATGCACAAAAGTTATACGTTTGGCGTTCGTATTGAGTAGTTTGTGACATTTATGCACTTTAAACAACGAACATTCAATTATTTTCCAACGACTACTTGATCCTTCCACCACCAATGTGATTTTTAGGTGGTATTTCTTTTGAGATTCTTTAGGACGATATTGCTTATAACTTTTAAACGGGAAGTAATACAGAAACATTTCTCAAATAAAAGTTTATCAGAAAAAAGAGTTTTTTAACAGTAAAAAAATTTAGATATGTTTCTGGAAAAATATAATTGATGACGTATTAGTCATTTCTGTTAAATCCCAAAGATAATACTTTCTATTGAAAAGAGAGCTTACCTCATCCCATTTAACACCACGTGTCCCAAATTTTATTTAAATGTTTTGTATCCTCACAGTGGGCCCATACAATCGAGTTTAAGACACCCTGTCTATGAGTAGTTATGATTTTGATGTATTCTCTTTTAAACGACCACCTTTCTTTAGTAACCAAGTTTTGATTCCCCTAGGGTGGTCGGTATTAGAAGGTTCTACTGTCTTTCTGTCTTTGTCACTCCTACAGCGGACTCTCTTCTTGATATACGCATTTTGCGGACAAGATGAGTTTGGCCAAGCTGTATCTACTAAAATTGTTGTTTAAGTTTATTATAGTATTTAGTATAGTCAAGTAAATTAGTCTTTTCTATGAATTTAAGTAATTTAAAAATTGGTTGAAGTTAAAACCAGAAAATATTTTTTTTTATTCTCACTATACTTAAATACTAAATAAATTAAAATTTCGGAACAACTATGGGAACAACTGAGTTTTCGTTTATTGCTATTGTTCCTTGAAACAGTATTAGGAATCATCATAATACTACTTTAAGTAATATCAAAGATATTGATATTAACCCTTATATTATTATTAGTCCATAAAACGGTATTTATATATGTATTAATAATTGATTTTTTTTATAGGTACAGGGTATCATTAAAATAATTCACGTATTGCAATAATTATGTGGAATTACGCTATTAAAAACCTATTAAGTAGTTATATCAATTAATATCATATAGAGGAAATGAGTTACCTCAACCGGGTAATCGTAAGATTGCTTATAATTATTATAAAAAAATACGAAGCGTTATCATCACCTTGCAGAAACAGATTAACGCGTAAACAGTTATTAACGCGTAAACAGTTATTAACGCTGTAATACGAGTGGCAAACAGTTACTTTGTTAATCTTATGTCGATAGAGAAGCGTTAACTGAGACCCATGGTAATTATATCATTAATTTAATAATCTAATCTCCATTACACCATGGGATTCGGTTTTAATTGTTTAAGTTTTCATTATGCAATGGTAACGGTTTTTAGTAAGCGAAGAACATTTCTCATCACATCTCATCATCAATAGAAAACTTAGTGATTACATTTAGTCATACCTATCATATGATGGTGTATTGTTTAAATATTCTCATGTGCAGTCGATGACGTAGCAGTGAGTGTAACTTACTCGGTCAATATTACAAGACTAGCTGATACTTGTTTTGCTATCCGAGAAAGACCGTAGTAAGAGAGGTATCCTCTTTTTCTGTAGTACTTCCCAGATTTTATTTTAAAATAATTCCAAGTTACTATTTTCAGAAAGTATATTGTTTATTTGTATACCTACTGTCTTTTTTAAATAGAAATTTGATTTGCTTCTAATTATCTAATGTATACATCTTCGCATTTTCAATTTCATTAAAGATGAAATCTGAAGTTGTTTTTGAAAATTTCCCAAGGCTGCAATCCATCCAAGAGTGCGAAATTATTTTCTTTAGCTATACACATTGTGTCCCAAAAGTGACGCCCGTACTTCTGGGATTTGAATAAGGAGACAAAAAGGAATTCAAAATCAAGAGTTGAAACTTTTCCGATTGTTTTTCTTTCTTGAGTTATTGAAAAAATTATTCAAAAAACTAAAAAAATTAAAATCAATTTTTTTTATCTCAAAGACAAATAATTTATAACTAATAGTAGGCAAGTATAGTTTCCGATTGTCGGTTGTATCTGGGTGTAAGGAATTATTTTAATCTGAAAAGGATAGAGAAAAACATTTTAATAATAAAACAGTTTTATAAAATGAAGAGGAAAAAACTTATAAACTAAAACTATAATGTGCTTAAATAATAGAAATTGTTTCTGCAGAAGGTGTTCAAACAAGTTGCTTTCTACTCCAAGACAAAGATTATCACGATTCAACATTGAAGTATGAACTCTTTGTAACATCTCTTGGTTTATTAACGCGACAGCAGCGTGTATACGGGCTTATACAATTTCTGGATTTACAACAGGTTCGCTGTAAATCTTTTCTTTTAAATAACCCCAAAAGAAGGGAATTCAGATCTGGTGATCTACGAGGCCATGGCCTCCCTCTTCCGATCCATCTGTCTCAAGTTTTGATTAAGATAATTTCATACTCGTAAACCATAATGTGATGGAGCTCAATCATGTTGAAACCAATAATTTAGTCTAACTGTTGTTACTTTTTGTTTGAATAAAATTACATAAAAGATAATACGGTCTACCACCAACCCTGTACCACCTTGCAGCTGCCCTAACATTTCCGATTTCTACATATGAATCAACAACTAAAAAGTTACAAACAGATATAAATCTTAATTTGCTCACGTGTAAACTAAAACCAAAGTGATAATCAAATGAATATTTCTATTAGAATAACTGACAATAGGTTACGGAAGAATAAAAAAGAACATATTCGTTGGAAAAATGGAAATACTTCAGGATTCTAGATATAAATATGGAGAAAATATATATTTTTAAACACATTTCATACAAGAAATATTTTTAGTAAAAATTGTTAAGTGGCAATTGAATTATTGGTTGAACTTATGTTTTTCAATACATAAATGTCAAGTCAAAAAATATTAAAAGTGTATTAGTCAAACTTTCTTTACCCGGTTTATAATAAACTGAATTGCCATTACAAAGTCTTAGAGAACAATTCGTTAGGTAAGTATGTCTTTTTACTTTCATTGAATTATACAATTCGCAGATTTTAATTAGCAATTAAAATTCGTATTGTTCTTCCTATCATACCGCTATCAATTTCCCAGCTAAGGAGAGACAAAATAAAGGTAAAATTTTGGAAAATTTCCGCGCACAAGGTTATTAGGGTGGTGTCCTTGTTTCAGTGGCGGGTTACCACACTTTAGGAGGGAGGAACACTGTAGCTATTGTAACTTGGGAGGCGTATATAACTAGTAGATGAAGAAAACTGTGTTAGTGTGTGTGTGAATTTTTCTTGTTTATAACACCAGTAGGTTTTGTTAAATAAGTAGTGAAAATGTCTCAACTTAAGGTAATTAATATTTCACCTGTGTGTTCAGCGATTAGTGCGATGTGGTTATATGAATAATTAATTGGTACATTTATTCCGGTTTAGTGAAACGACTGTGCAGTCAGAAACGTACCAGGGTTTTCCTGAAAAATTTTAACCATTACAGAGTGGAGTGATATACGTCAACAGAATTGTGAAAATTCACAGTATTTTATTGAAATTGTAACAGTCTTCATATAACACTATTTCTGACTTTTTGCTAAGGGAATTCTGAGCACAAACTATAGGAAATAATTTAACATTGAAATGCGTTGCATTGGTTTAATTTAACCACTAGGCAGTGTTTTCCATTGATTTTATCCTGCAACAATAAAAGAAGAAATACAGATTAATGTTAAATGCGACCAATTTACTATTAGTGCCATATAAAGTTATTTTATCACACTGATAAAAATGTAATACATATAAAACATTTACAATGTTGTCTTCGAATGTTTTATCGACATTTAAACCGACAGAAAAGCATATTTTTATGTTAATTATTGTACACTGCATTTTTTTAACAATGAAGCAAATTAGGTAAACAGAGTAAAGTAATAATTTTTACGAGAATTTTGAATTAAATAAATGTTTCTTTCATTAAGAATATAATGAGACTTATTTTAATGAAGAAATTTTACTTAATTCAAGGTTATAATATATTTTATGTAAATAAATGATTTATTTGTTCAGACTAAGCATCTCAGAATTTTTAACTGTAGTAAAATTTCTTCATTTAAATAAATAAATCTTGGCTTAATTTGAGATTATGATATAGTCAAACAAATGTACAAAATCAATACGTTCTTGATTCAAAATAATCAACTTTTTTTTTGTATACATGGAAATCAAATATACGATGTTTACTCATAGAGAGTTTTAATAACTTGTAATTATGATCCATTATACGTTAAGACGCACTTTAGTTCTGAGATATACAGGGTGTTACTTAAGTACGTCTACAAACTTTAAAGGGTATAATATTTTTAGTGATTTTAAGCCAAAAAGGTTATACAAACATGGGTAGATGGCAGATCGGTAGCTTTCTAGATACAGTGTGTTGAACTTAAGAAACATTTCATCTTTTCGAAAATACACCTGGTATTTTAGAAAAGACGTTTGATACATAATGATGATTTACCTAATTAAGAGTGAAACTGCACTGAATTCGTATGTAAATAGTGTACCTACTAGTGGTGACAAACCGGGAGCACTTTTACTCAAAATTCGACGCCAATGAACATTTTCAAAATTGTGTACAATGTACAATACAATACGGCCATGAAAAGACATTATTTATTGGAATATTTTTTTCCGAGCTATACCTACCCATTTCTATTTTTAACAAAATTGCAAAATTTCAAACCAATGATTTTTTTCTGATTTATCATGATTAGTTTGCATTTAAAATTGATTTTTAGAAAAAAAAAACATGAACTTTTGTAGAAAGAGTAGTTCTAGGGTCATTTTATATTTTGCCGAGTGTTTGGCAAGGTCCATGGAAATTTAAAAAGTTATAAGTCGAAAATGGTTCATTCGTTAGTTCTTCGAATAAAATTAGATGTCAAAAAATTTTCAAAATATCCAGTGGCGTACAGTATTTCCGTCACTGTACTTGTATATGAATTCAGAATATTTTTTCTTTTAGTTGGATAAGTGATTACCTAAATTTCATCAATCTGCATCAAGCGTATTCAGAGATATTTTAGTAAAGGTATTTTTTTTGTTAATTTCAACACCCTGTATCTCGAAAACTATTCATTCATCATAACATTTTTGGCTTTTTGTCACTCAAAGAATTGTCCTTTAAAGTTTGTCGACACTCTTATAAACACCTTCTACTCTTACTGTTAAAAAATGTTTTTACTGGTAAATTGTATTTGAGTAAATATGCAGACGAGACAGGTTAGGTATAACAATTTAATACTGTTCCAGTAAACAATATTAAATTCATGAATACAGTGCAGTATTGTATTTATTGATTTTTTCAATAATGTAGAATTTTAAACTACAATAGTTTAGTTTAGACAAATATAAGACATATTTTCATAGCCATATAGGTAATTTTAAAATAATCAAATTAATTTTGAAGGAGATCTTGGACAATTTTAGATATTTTCTTAGACCTATTAAACGTCATTTAGATGAATATGTGTTTCTGAAAAAGAATATTAAATTGTTGGTTTTTGTGTAAAATTTTGAACTACTTTTGATTTCAATTTATATGTTTGTACTTTTTCAATACATTTTATATTTAAAAAATCAGTGTATTGCTCTAGGTTTATGCCTTTAAATAATAATTTTAAAATTAGTTTTCTTACACCATCAAATTTTTCACCTTTAGCAAAATGCTGGAATTCATCATAAATAAATGAGTCATCTTTTCTAAAAGATAAGAACATACATTCCGAACAAATTCGTTTTAAAAAATTAATATCGTTAGTAAATAACAGTAATATTGTAATCTAATACTGACATACTACTTACCACTTAAATTTAATTAGTGCAAGATGTAGCCTCATTATAAACTTATATTTCAAGTTTCATCTGTATGACTAAATTAATTTGTTGTTTAGTTTCTTAGTTTGTTCTTTAATTAATAAAAATAAAAGTAACAGATGGCCAATGGATAAGAGACAACCAAACGCGAAATAAATTACTATATTTACTTTGAACAAACAGTGATTTCTAAAATCTGTGATTGAATTGGTGTTAAATACGTTCAGTATCTACATTGCTTAATTTAGTAATCATTGTTCAAAAATAAATATTCGTAGCCATCAAATTAGCAAGAAATGAATGAAGTGCTCAATAAATACATGGTATCGCGAAACTATCGGAAAAATTTAAGGGAAATGAGTAAAAATACATCGTACTTCTAAAAACTCCATCGTTTAGAGACATAGGGGGTTCTAGGTTCTTCAGAATCGTTTTTAGATTTCTAAAATTTTTCATGTTTCTGGGAAATGATATTGAACAATCATTTACATCATGTCCCTTTTTTTTTGAAAAAGGGAAATTATTATTTATGGGAAAAGCCATTATCTCATTTCAAGAAGTAGTTCTATTGACAATTCAATACGATCTCACTGAATCTTTGTAAAGAAGTAATATTTGAAGTAACTTAGATATTTAAGAATATCAAATAATTTGTTTTTTTTTGATTTTCTCATAAATTGAGTTTTTCTCCAAAGTTGAAACTCCGATTCAATATTAAATCATCGCCAAAATTCACATAATGCAACGAGTTTTATGTGCAGCCCTGATAATTTAAACTAAAATAAAACGTACACTAACCAGTAAAATTAGGTAAACTCTTTTCTAAAACCGACAAACATTACTAATTATTACAATTTTAGAGGACAACTTAGGTATATTGCTGATTTTAAATGGAAAATAATTACTTGGATGATTTATTGACTTTGTGCAACAGGGTTGAACTTAGATTATCTTGAGATACGTTTTTATTTTATCATTAACATAACTTTAAAAAACATCTATAATTTTATTTAAAATTTAACAATATTTCACGTACACATTATTTTATTTTCCAGTTAGTAATAGCAGCTCTGTGTTTAACATCACATGTGCTGGGTGGCGTCATATCAAGACATCACCAAGATGAATACGAGCCACATGGTCATGCAGTTGATTATTACGTAAGTAAATTAAAAACTTTGTATCCGTATTTTAAAATATGCAGTCATATGCATGTATATCAAAAGCGAGAACAATAATATTTTTTTAATGTAGTTACCCAAATGATTTTTTTATTCCATGAAATGACTGAGCATCTAGTAAATATTATAAAATCATGTAATTGTTTTTCATTTTTACTTTATACAATATATTAATTAATCTTAAAAGTTTTACAATGTACTCAAGGAATGTTTCGGCGAAAAACCAGCTTAGTTTTAATTTCAGAAATCTGGATCAGAAAGAAACTAGAAGCCTTGTATAATCATTAACTGTTGTGTGAAAATTGTATAACAACGCCTTTAAATATGTGTATATTAGTCCATTTTCTTTAATTTCTGTAATTTGTAAAAATGTGGTAATTTAGGTCAAGTGGAAACTGAAACAATATCTGCATTGTTCTATTCACTAAGAAAGTATGTTGTAACCATTACATCATTATCAGTCGAAAACTGTGGGATAGTTAAACTTAAAATAGGAAAATTTTAAATATTATGCTTGCACAATAAACATATTTATCTGTATTTAGTTCATTTAAAATAAAAACTGGACACTTCATTTGTTAATACATTAATACTTTTTGGCACGTATTTCAGAATTTATAGTATTGTTGGCAAATTGATTTTTAATAGTAATACTTACCAATAAATACATAACATAAAATAATTTGCACAATACAGTTAATAATGTCGGACATTAATAAGTTGTAATTAAACATTTCTTGATAAAAATTTCAAGCTTCAATTATATTTTCTTGAAGCGAATTTATAAAATTGAAATTTAATAAACACTATGAAATAGTTGATTAATCTCAAATATAATACCTTCTGAAAATAAACTGAAAGCAATAAGGGAAGTGAGTACCTACTCAAAATAGGTGCGAAACTCAACCCATCAGTCTTCAGGGAGGTCAGAACACTTGGAAATGGCAGACGAGGTAGTGTGAGGGAAATATTCCGCAAACTTTTAGACCTTTATATAAGATGAAAAAGACACTTTAAAAAATTATATAGAGCGTTTCTGAAACACATTTGAAAAAAAAACATAGTGGACTTTTTTTATTTGGAAATAATTCTTCATAACATAGTTAAATAATTTCTTTATGTTTATTTGGTTATTTTGTTATCTATGAAAAAGTAAATTGACACTTATTTTTAAATAACTGCGACAGTATATATATTTTTTTCATCATATTTATTTTCATATTGGTAGGCAACAAGGATTCAAGTTAAACTATAAATAAGTTTGAATTATAATTAAAGTTTGATAGTCAAAGACAGACTGTAATGAATGTTAAAAATTTGATGTATGTAATGTTTAGATTCATGATTTTTAGCATAATTTTCTGCATATCTTCCCTCGTGCAAGTTCAACTGAAAACTTCCAATAATTAAACATCTCTCCTGAAAATTTTCGACAATTTTCTCGACATTTTTTTCATTATTTCTGATAATAAGGCATTTTGGGATTCCAACAAAATTGTACATTGAATAAAGATTAGAAAAAAATACAAACGTTTAATTTTTGAGATAGAGGATAACATTTTTTTTAAATTTTCGTTTGTTCTTCCTTTTATGTATCTACATCTAATATTGGTACAATAGTTCTATTCGCTTCCGGTTAGGCCACAAGATTTGAAACCACATTATTTCGGATTTACTTGAGGCTAGTCCATAAACCACATAAAAATGTAACCATGCTTTCTCATATTTTGATTAATTGTATCAAAACACTTACAAAGGATAAAATAAAGCAATTCTCTGGTTCCAAAGTATCACTCACAGAGAGATTGGAAGCGAATGGTCCATATTTCAAGGGTAGTTTCCTTGAGTGAAAATAAACTGATCTAAATCATGTTACCTTAGCACAATTTCACAGATGTTTTCAAGAAGCAATTTTATTTACATTAAAAAATGAATAGAAACAATGATTTAGTTTTTACTGCTGCAATCGCCAGTTAGGCCGAGCATTTGGAAATATTTTAATAAATACAATTAAAATTCTTGTGAAAAATTCGCAACTGAGTATAAGGTCTGCTCAGAAAGTAACCGAATTTTTTTAATTACGCGCTAATGGAGATATTTAGTGATATGCGGTTGGCAGCATTGCGTTGCGCACAACCTCCTTTGTAACCACATGTTTTTGAATTGTTGATATTTCATTTTGTTTTCGCTATATTGTTACTTGAGTACAACGTAATGTTAGTGACGATTTTTGAAATGTGCGGTTTTCTGTAACAATGATGCAATGTAAAATTGTGTGTGAAACTGAGGAATACTTTCACGGAAACGTTTCAACTTTTGAAACAAGCTTACGGAGATGATGCTCTGTGTCGTACGCAATGTTACGAATGGTTTTCATGATTTAAGAGTGGTCGTCAGTCAACTGAAGATGTTCTTGGATCACGAAGGTCTTCGACTTCAACTGATGAGTTCAACCTTCAAAAATTTGATACGTGCAAATCGCCGATTGACTATCACAGAAATTGCACACGAAGTTAGCATCTCAATTGGGTCATGCCATCAAATTTTGACTGAAAAATTGACCATGCATCGAGTTACAGCAAAATTTGTTACTCGATTGACGATAAAACATTCATTCAAAGAATCATAACGGGACACGAAAGCTGGGTTTACGTCTACAGTATTGAGACAAAAGTTCAATCATTATAATGGATTGGCAAAGGATCTCCACGTCCCAAGAAAGCACGTCGGTCTCGATCCAATGTCAAAGTGCTGCCACTGTATTTTTCGACTTTAATGGAATTATGCATTTTTGATTTTTGCCTCAATGTGAAACGGTGAACCGTGTGTACTATCAAGGCGCTTTACAATGGTTACGTGAGAAAATCTGCAAAAAGAGAACAGAGTAGTAGCGAGACAACTCATGGTTCTTGCACCATGATAATGCGCCCGCACACTCAGCTTTCTTAAGTCGTCAGTATTGTGTCAAAAATCAGGTTACTGTCCTCCCTCACCCTCCCTACTCGCCAGACCTGATATTTTGCGATCTTTTCTTATTTACGAAATTAAAGTCAGTGCTGAAAGGACGCCGTTTTTAGATTGTTGATGACATCAGAGCAAATTCGTCACAGACTTTAAAGGTCATTTCAAATAAAGCTATCCAGGACTGCTCGCGAAATGGAAATAGCGCTGGAAAAAGTGTGTGAATAGAGGAGGGGAGTCCTTTGAAGGAAACAAAGATCAATAATGTATAAAATTGATAATAAAGTTTCAAAGAATAAAATTATTATTATTTTCTGTACAGACCTCGTATAGGCCTTTGAATGTATTATATCGCAAAATTTAAATTCATGCTATATCCTAGCATGGGGACAAATTGGATAAAAAATATTTATTTTATATGGAAATTCAATTTACCTAGAATACTCCTAAATACTCAGGTGTCCGTAACTGATACTACAATTGAAAAATTGAAAAAACATCTTCGTTTTCTCAAAATTTTGACCAATAAAATAAATATGTCAAAAAAGTTAAAACACAGTTTAAGATGTTTTTAGCGACCTATAAGGAAAAATTTTCACACTTGGTTATCATAAAAAACATCTCATATTAAATTTTATTGAAATGTTATGGGGTTCTCTTAAGAAATTCAATAAAATATTTTTCTGAAGGCAGACAAATTTTTAAAGAAGCGAAAGCTAATTTAATCTGAATCGGCTTATTTTCATCTAAAGAAACTACCTTTGAAGTATATATTCACATGGCCTGTTCTTTTCTTTCTAATTTTTGACAAAATAATCACCATTTCGGTGATAGAATATTATAGCGCACAACATACCTAATTACTTTATTTGTATTTAAAAAACTTTGGATTTTAATCTATAATAATTTCATTTATTATTTTTTTTTCAGTCCCATCCGAAATACGCTTTCAGGTACGGAGTTTCCGACCCGCACACCGGTGATGTCAAGGCTCAGCAGGAGAGCAGAGATGGGGACGTGGTGAAAGGCCAGTACTCCCTGGTGGAGCCCGACGGATCTATCCGCGTAGTAGACTATGTTGCCGACCCTGTAAACGGGTTCAATGCCGTGGTGTCGAAGAGCGCGCCATCTGTCCACGCGTCGGTCGCACCAGCGGTAGTGAAGCAGGTAGTTCCCTCCGTCTACAAACACGTAGTACCGACGTACGTCAAGCAGGTGGTACCAGTGATCAAATCGGCGCCATTATTGTCGTCCTTTTACGATAAGCAGCTGGTGGCTAAGCCTGTTATAAAATATACTTCAGCTCTAGGTAAGATTTATGAACTCTAATATATTAATAAAATTTCAGATAACAATGAATTAGATATATTATGTATTTAATGTATATCTAAGTGGATATCTGCCTATCCCTTTAATTCCTTCTTAGACACTATCAACTGGAAGCAACGCTGAAACGCAAAAGGTTTCCAAAATAATTTAAAATTCAATTTCAATTACAAATATACAGAATATGTCGGCAGTCTCTTGGATTTATACAGGGGACGTTAAAATAACATGACAAGTTCCTATAAAAAATTTCCTTAGAGGGCCTAGAGCAAGAGTCGGCAACTGGCGGACCGCTGTCCAGGTCCGGACCGCGCAAGGTAAAATACTGGACCGCCAAAAATTTTTTGAAAGTATAAATTACTCAATTTAAAAAATATTTTTTATGTTTAAGTGCCAATCTTATCATTTTTTCTAGTATTTTACAATTGTGTGAGTGTGTGAGTTCTTAATGGTTAGTAAGCAGATTAAATTTGAGTCCAAATTAAAATAAAAAAATAACAAACAAATTTTTTTCTTTACCTCGTTAAAAATTTTCAAAAGTATCCGGACCCCACCTAAAATTACTTGCCGACCCCTGGCCTAGAGGGACGGAGACCCCTAAAGGATGCCACTGAAAATCAATTTTTTTTTAATAACTTAAAATACTTTGTGTAGTTTAACTATTTTTTAATACGATGGATAACAGATAAGACTCCTTAAGAATTGACCCATGAAAACAATTTGGCTTATTTGGTTTGCCAGGGACGGACTAGCTGTAGCACAATAATATCAATTTGTTTACACCCTTTACGATAAAGACACAAAAATAATATTTTTAGATAGTTTGAATCTTAAACTAAAAAAGGTACACTTGGTTGATATCGGTAAAATGAACTGTTTTCGAGAAAAGCTATTGTTGTTTAATATGATTTTTATTACATAATTTTGTATGTCGGCTCAACTTAAGCTCTTTCTAATGTTATGAATTCCCTAGCCCTGCGAGTTACAGATTGTTGGATTTTTCACAGTGCTGCAATTCCTTATTTCGCGACAATGAAAATGAATCATTTTTTAATAAAGTTTTTAAATATGCCTGTAAAAAAATCTAATGGATTTAAATCTGGTGATCGAGGAGGCCAAGCTACTGGTCCTCCTCTTCCTATGCAACTATTTTCGAAATGCCTGTTTAAGTGTCCTCTAACTGCTAAACTAAAATGGGGTGGTGCTCCATCATGCATGAACCACATACCATGTCGTATTGCCAGAGGTAGGTCGTCTAAAAGTTCTGGCATGTTGTCTTAGAGAAATTTCAAATAAAGTTCCCCAGCTAACCTTCTAGTCAATACAAATGGTCCAATGAAACGTTGCCCGATGATTCTGGCCCATAAGTTAATGGGTTCAAACTGGTACTGATAATGCGTCACAAAAAAAGCATGTGGATTTTCTTCTGCCCATAAATGCAAATTATGGGAGTTTGCGATTCAAATTTTACAAAATCCAGCTTGGCCCGTAAAGAGAATTCTATCCTTCGCGGAAAGTCTACAGGAAGAAGTGCATGGACTTTCTGTAGGTGATAAGGATGCAATTGCTTCTCTTTAAAGATTCTAAGAACTGTAGATTTTGGGCAATTAAACTGGGCAGCTAATTTCCGGACACTTTTTGAAGGTTCTGCTTTAGGATATCTTCAGCAACCTCACCGCGATTAATTTGATTTCCACGATTGTGTTTAGCTTTGGCAAACGTTCCTAAAATTATTTACAGCATTTTAATTCTACATAAGTATTACCTACTCAAAAAGTACTCTAATGCAAGTAACAAATACATTGTAATTTTTACCAGTCTCTCTTAAACGCTGATCCACTCTTTCAAAAGTTTTCCTATTAGGAATTTTTCGATTTGGAAATCGTTCTTCATAAAGCCTTTTGGCTTCTAAGGTATTACATGATGCAAGTCCAAACAATAAATTTATGTATGTATATTCAGCAAACGTAAATTCCATTACGGCAATTAAAATAAATACGCGGATTAAAAAAAATAAGGAAAATATCACAAGTTTCGACACACTATCGTTAACTGACAGTCTCAGATAGGTACTGTAAATTCTTATTTAAATCGGTAAATGTCAAACAAACAACCATAGCAACAAAAAATTAAGGGAAGGGGGACTTTAATTGTAGATGACTCTTTAACAGCTAGACGAAACTATTTTGAATGGAGGTACATAGGTATGTTTACTTAAATTGTTTCTTTTTGGAAAATCTGTGGTAGCTATATGTACAAGGAATATTAGACACAGGAAGACAGTCCGATATAACAAGAACAAATTTACGTTAAAAGTTTTAGATTTTGTTTATTAATACTATATACATCTATTGACCATCTACAAATCGCAAAACTATAACGGTAACAGGAGTAATATCAATTCTACAGCAGAAACGAATTAGATACGCTTTTGGAAGACATTTAGATTTATTTCAAAGCGAACGTCTCTCATTGCGTAAGCAAATGATGTCTCTTTGTTAACGAGATAAAAAAAGGAATTAGCGATGTGAAGTGAATGAGTTTGAAGTGCATATTAATATTATTAATCAAAGTAAAAGTAAACACGTGTTGATGAAAGGAATTGAGGTAGAGGAAGGAAATTCGATCTGATGGAGTGATGAAGTTATGCAAGATTATTTTGAACTAATTAATTTGCGGTTTGTACATAACATTTGAAAACAACAGAACAGTGGTGGTAGTCTCCTGATGTGTTAGACACTTGGGAGCTGGAAGAGTGAATGAAACAATTATAAACTAATTTACAATATACAATACATATTTGAAAGTAAAATAGAATAGAATTGGAAAGGTGAAAACATTAATTAAAGCAATTGGCTAAAATAAATTGCAATAAAGCAATACCACAACCCTAACATAAAAAAAGTTAAAATAAAAGGAAGAATAAAATAATAATTCGGCACGCTGTTGGGGCCTGTTATGGTCTTATGGAATCATCCGTATCTCAGCGGTGTTTTCTGAGGCGTTCCTATTTTTTCTTTACCCGATCATAATTTTCAATTTTCCATAAATTTCGATGAGGGTTTTTTTGGACGAACAAAATATTTCGTAAATGTAAACTGTGAAAATGGAAATACCATTAGTGGTGCATGAGAAATAATTTCAGCATACTGACTCTTACAATGAAAATTTTTTGTGAAGAATGTTGGTATCGAAATTAAATAAAAAAGTGCCATAGTTGAAATCATCATCTACTACAGTTTAGAAGGAATTGTATTGTTGGAACAAGGGGATCAACGTCAGGAATTTAAGTTGCATAATTACATTTTTTCGTATTAATAGATTTTCTTTTAGAGTCTATTTATATTTTCCTGTTTCTAGTTACAGAACTACCTTTAATTAAATATGCAGTATGATAACAAGAATTTTTTCAAATTCCATTCTTTAAACCACTCCAAAATAAGGCAGCTACAGCTTTCCACAGTTGTAAAAGTAAATCAATCGGCTGCATATTAAACACAAACCATACTGGAACCTAAGGTATTCATTTTTTTTGTGAATGTTTTTATTATATTATCTTATATGTTCCTGTCGGTTCTATTGCGGATTTTGACTATGATATTTTGATGAATAATTATAGCCCACGTTCATGACAGTAATAGATTGGTTGACATATTATTAATTTATGGAGTGTCGTCCGACTGCCAATGTTATATCCCAGCTACATGTAGAATGTTTTCCCTTACGAGTTCACCCATCATCGCGATCAGGTTATGCAAAGGTGTAGAGACACCGCTGTCGGGATATCGTAGATGGAAGATCTAGAGTACCAGAAAACGTGTAATGGATGGAATAAATTAACAATTTTCATAATACTCACATTAAGTTGTTGTGTGGGTAACTGGCGAAAGTCTTCTAAAAGATGTACATACTTCTGAATGTCAGAGAAAATATGTAGTTATTACAAGATGAAGCACTGTCTATTTTAGCATGTTTTTTGACATTACTTTAATAAGTGGGTAGATCCACTTGCGTGATCAGCTAGACAGCAGGCCTTAACCTTTGTAATTTGTATGGATTGTTGGATGAAAATCTTAGTTTTTAACACAACAATTAATATTCAAGAGAATAACTACAATAAGTTGCCACATACAACAGGTCGGTGATATAACACACACACCTTAAGGACGTCGCCCCCAAGTAATATCATGGTTTTGTTTTTATATTAAATTATGGTCATTACTCTTGATACACATTTTTTTCCGAAAATCTGGGATGCACAATTTATTCTGAAAATAATTTTATATGCCTAATGCAGACTCTAAGGAGAGTGCAATAAAAAGGATTAAATAGTGGACCAGGCTAGGCCCCAAACTCCGGGTCCGAATTGTTCTTACTGCACCTCAATAAAAATAAATGGCTTCTAAATGGTACGGTAGCCGCGTGCTTGCATAGACTTTGGAAATGAAATGCAGGTATGCGACACTTTTGTTACCGGTTCTTTATGATCTGCTGGATATCGATGCGACGGGCGCAGAGCAGTGATATGCACCTGCACGCTGCCGCGGTTCCTCATGTTTATCCTACATATCATTTAACTTTATACATTATATTTATATTCTGGTTACTATGTTAACTCTATTAACAAAATTAAGAGTAGTAACTATAAATCAGGTAAGAGTGCGCTATTAATTTTTATATCAAAGCAAACTTGTATGAAAAAAATCGAATAATTTTTAGTAATAATAAAGTTTTTTATTGTATTAAGGTAGATATACACTATTTTTTTATAATTTGTTATTTCAAAAAACGTCTAGTAATGTACGTGTTGCAGCATACTGCATATTATTCAATTTTTTTTAATTAACAATTTTGTCGTTTATAACAGTAACAAAATTAATTGAAAAATATTGAATTAAACAAATAAAATAAACAGTGCACCTGAACATAAATATTCCTTATTTTTTGAAAAATATATTATATAAGTGCACGGTTTCAATCATTCAATGTGTATTTCTTCACCAATGCGGCCAACTTAAATTTCTAGTAAAATTTAATTTTGTGTGAGATATCATGTTTTTTCTTAAAGATCTAAGGTTACATGTTTTCTCAGCTCAGCTACAATTTTATATAGCATGTTTTCCAAGCAAAATTTGAGATAGCATCTTTTCGTAGTAATGCATCGATATGTTGGCTCGCGGTTCGTGGTTCGCGGTATGCCGAGTCCCTTGCAGTGTAACTGCACCTATAGAGTTCGCAAAAGTGTATGTATTTTTATTACATAACAAGGAAAAGCTAGTCAGTGAATTTACATATAGTGTGCTCCTTTGAAGATCAAAAGCATAGTTATTTTTCAGCATTAGTTCCTTATATGACAACTGGTGTAGCCACGTTGAAGTTGTAAATATTATTATTACTGAAAAAGCTTATGCTTTGTTTCCTACATAAATAAATTATGTTTGCTAATACGCTTCGGGCGTTAAGATTATTTTAAGCGATCCGCAATTTATTTGCAGAGATATAATTTTAAAGTGAGTGAAATGGTGTACACGTCGGAATACATATAATTATAACGACTATCTTTAACACTACACCGCAAAGTGAGTGTATCTATTTATCATTTTCGCAATCTTGGCGCAAGAACGTTCGCTATTTTTTCATTAAAACCGTGTGCAGTTGTTATTATGTATGGAGAATATCGCTCGGTTGCGGATTAAAGAATTAAGACAGGCTCGTAGGATTTCGTATAATCAATAATCATTATGCTGTTGGTCAGTGAAATGTGACTTTGTAGTTGTACGAAACAGATTTCATCTTATACATATGCAGAGTAAACTATAATTTTGTGTAATATTTAAAAGTGTTTCATGTTTATTATGAAACGTTTCCGTTAGCAAGATGTATAAACAATTTGATTATTATTTTTTACGTAATATTTTACGTTCTCTGTTCCCTAACGGCGTAACGGATAATTTCAAAACAGAGTTGCTTGGTTTAATGAAAGGATTTCCCTTTTTTTCAGCAAAATAGAAAGAAATGTGTTGAATAATCAGGAGAATACATAGTATTCGTAGTGAAAATGTTTAGAGTTACTTAAGAAAGTAGTTAGTGATAAAATGGTATATAAATTTGCAGGAAATTATGTGATTATATAAAAAAATATAATTTATGACAGAAACTGCCACAAAGTAGATAATGTGAATGTTTAAAAACTGTAATTCTAAATAGGTCTTTTAAAAAACATCTTATCTTAAAAAAATTATCATATAGGTATAATAAATCTACCAAATTAAGTTGTCCACCTTGGTGACCATTAAATTTTAGTAGTAAAATTAAAATCCGTTGGTTAATAACCATTTATAATAATAATTTTCTAATGAACGACATTTACTTGACAGCTTTTGGGACTATAACGTTTAGGTGCTTTATTATGTAATCTTAAATATTTTACTATTTCCAACCTGCATTCTATAAAATTATCTTAACGGAATTCAATGTTGCTAGTGAAGATATAAGAAGTCCAAATGATTTTCTTGTATTGACTTTTATATGTACACTGAAAAGTTATAACCTGATATATTAAGTTACTAAATTATTAATTAATAATAATTATAGCGGCAAAAGTAGTTGAATTTGCTGATATAAAATAGGTGTTATAAACTTATATCTAATGATTTCCTTGGGAGATAAACACCATACAACTTACGCTAACTAAAAAAATTAATTTATTTGAATTAGATTATTGTCTTTATAATACATTTTAAAATGCCAGAGCTAATAATAAAACGTATGTTGTTAAAAAGAAATTAATTTAGTATAATTTAGTAAAAAGGCCAAATATTTATTTATTTATTTATTTAATCTAATTTTTGTATCTACAGGAAACCCAAATGATACAATCGAAATAATAACAGTTGGTCCAAACAAATATCTACAATAAACAATAGTTATCTTAACTAAACAAATAAGTAAATGTAAAAATTAAGTACTACAAGACAACCATCATTTATAAGTAAATACTGAGTTCTTTTATGAACTTATTAAGTTGACACCACGATGCCTCAAGGATATAAAAATCCTGTGACAATGCATTAACCGCCTTACTAATTTCATTAATGGGAGAATATAATCCAACATTAGTGCGAGATTGATCTAAATAGAAAAATTTGACTTGATAGTATAGTTAGACACTCTTATATTAAATAATGATAATATTTCACTACATTTTATTTTGTTATGAAAAAGTTTATGAGCAAATAAGAACAGTGTCTCCTACATTTTAGAGATTGAATACCCAGTAGATGTAATCTTTCACTATACTCATAATCATCTTTATTAATATACAGTTTAAAGGTTTTAAAAGATTTTTAAAATTTTCTTTTGAATACGCTCCAAGCGGTCTACACGATTGGCAAAATATGGGTTCCAAATGATACAACAATATTCTAAAGTTGAACGCACCAGAGAATTATATAAAATAAAAATAGTTGTAACATTAGTTAAGTCCCGAGTTTGTCGTTTAATGAAACCACTAATTCTAAAACATTTGCTCAATAAATCTTGAATATGAGAAGTGTATTTCAATTCATAATCAAATTTTACTCCCAAATCCTTCACTGTCGTTACTCGTTCATATTTAATATTTTCAATTGCATTGATTTTCAATATTGACAATTCGCATTAATCTAGTCATATTCAACACTTTTAACACCTAAATCATAAATCTCATTTTCTCATTCTTTCTAAAAGATATGTGTATTTTATATTTAATTTTGTTCTATTCACAAGGAGGCTACCTGAAGAAATAATCCTAATAAAAAGTGGAAACAGCAAGTTTTTTCTATCAGGCAAGTTGAAGGTTATTAAAAATGAAGCGCCACACGGAAGAACAATGCGTTTTCATTGTTGAGCAATATTTTAAAAATAATGAAGGTTTGACAGCCGCAGTTCGCAATTTTTATACGAAACATTGTCAGAATAGTGATTCAACTTCATCAACTGTGAAGAAATTAATTGAAAAATTCAGGGAGACTGGATCGAACTTAAATACTCCGGTCGTCATTCAACAAGTCGTTCAACACTAAACATCGAAGCAATTGCAAGATATGGATGTAGACGACATGTGGTTGCAACAAGACGGTGCCACATGTCCGAGAATCAATTCAATTACTATATGAGTCATTTCCTGGTCGTGTAGTTTCCCGTTTTGGTAATCAGAATTGGCCATCCAGATCATACAATTTAATGTCGTTGGATTTTTTCTTTGGGTATATGCCAACAAGGTCACGACCACCCACGCCTTGAAGGAGGAGCGCGGTATCAATGAAATTAAACCTCATTTATGCAAAACCGTCGTGGACAATTTCGACGGAAGAGTGCGTCTGTGCAAGCAAAGCCGTGGAGGCCGTTTACCCGATATGCTATTTCAGACATGACAATATACTGTATACTATACTTTATGAATCAGTAGAAAATTTACAATTTTTTAAATAGAAACTGTGTTTTCTATCAAAATTACTTCTTGCATGAATTTTGGGACACGTTTTATACTAACTATTTACACGTGTTTGTCTTTAGCAAAGTAACGTGAATAACAAAAATACAAGATATTTCTTTGAAATATTGCATTATTTTAATAGTGGGGTAGTGTTTTTATGTTAATATTATTATTATTAAACGTGATATTTTTTAAACTTCAGCAACACGTATTTCGGTAGCCAGTGGCTTTAGATTGATTTGGTTCATTCGGACCTTATGGTCTAAGAGGATTAAATTAACAATCTATTGCTGTTATGAAAGGGAACACTCTGCATTTAGTTTTGAAATAAATTCTGCTTAGAGGTTTTGGAGCACTTAGTTTTAGTTTTTTAATGTCACAACAAAATATTTTGAGATCTAAATATCTAACTTTTTCATAATTTCCTAAATAAGAACATCCACCATGGATGTTTGTAAAGTCTCTGAAACACCCCGTATTTTGGAATGTATGTTTAATTCTAAATTCCATTTTAGTCAATGGCATTGTTCTGAACAAATAAATTAAAATTTAAAGGTTGGTCTCTCTGTAATATTTTAATTATATCAAATTTAGTACAATAATAATTAAATCATTTTAAGAACAATTGTTACAGGGCGGAGACAAAAGTTATTAATTCCATTTTTAAAACGTATACGTAATTAAAAGAACCATGGAATTCCAATCTGTAGGCATTCCAGCGGATTATTTATATCCTTCGGTTAATTATATATTCCTTATATGAACAAAGGGGTCTTGTACATTACCTCTTCCTTTTCAATTTGACAGTAATTTCCAGAGTCATGACAATAGTATGCAATAAATATTTCTCAACTCTATTTAAATTGGCCTCAGAGACATTGCTTATAAAATTTCTCATGGTCTATTTCTCTATTTAAAATATCCTGTACAACCTCAGATGTTTTATCATATATCCTATAAGAATCTTTATTAGTTTCTCGACAAGTAGGTGTAATAGGATTAACTAATAATCCAATTTTTAAATATCAAGGACCACATAAAACAATCCAGTTCTACTTATTTCAAATTGTATGGGTGGCTGATAGAGAATAACTAGTTTTTATTAAGGATATAAACAATACAAATCATATGATAAATATGGTAAGAATATGACCAACCTATTTCCATTACTATTACCACTAACGTTATTAAATTAGTTTAATTACATACAAAGTAAAAACGTAAAATTAACAATCTTGCTTCATTGTATGTGATTATTATTGAAAACTATTAATTTGTAGATAAAAACTGCATTAAAAGCAACTTTCATTAATTAAAAAATTACACGTACATTGAATAAATGTAGCATGAAATCGCATGCATATTAACTAAAAAGAGTGTATATTGTCTCCTCTATGGTAAAAGAAACTGGGTAGTAGCTTGTGAATTTTTCATTTATAGTATTGAATTATTTTGTACTATTTTGTAATTTAAAAAGTACTTACATTGATGTAAGCAGAGGGGAATAAGACTCTTTCTACTTACCAACGCCACACTGTAGGAATGTGCAACATTAATGAAAGATCAATATCAATTTCAAATAGAAACATCGACATTTTTCAAACATCCTCCATGTTTATCCTCCAATTTTTGTTTTCGCTGACATGAACAACTTGCAGTTCGCAGTCCACCCCTAGTGATCGATATAGACCTCTTTGGACATCATTGGTCTATAGTGTTGTACTTTTCCTTATACCCTTTAGACAACAGTCTACAAGCTTTGACAACTTTGATCTCTCACAATAAAATTACAATTTAACCTTCAAAAACTTCCCCTGTACATCGGTAGCGCTGTTTATATATTTTTCGTTGCTTATCGAAATTTCAATAGATTTCTAAGAACAGTATAGAACAATATCTAAGCTTTTAGAACATGAAGGAAAGAAATAGAACATATTCTAGAAATATCATGAAGAAAAATAAGTAAAGAAACGTATATTTTAAACAAAGTAAACTCCTAAAAATGATCGTCTCGAGCAGCAGTCAGCGAAGTGTGCTCAATTTGGGTTAAACGGTCCAGGTGAATGACTTTCATGTTTGCTCTGGGCCATTTTTGGATCCTGTAGATCGTGTCGTTGATTGTATATGGACCTACTCAGGAGTATAAGAGAAGAGATTTTTCTTTCTTCTTTATAGATTGTACAACCATACTAGACCTCTTAGCTGACATTGTACCGTGTTTTCAACCAATTGCTTTCGAACTTAATTTTTTATCGGATTCTGTCACGGGTACCTACTGTCGATTCATTTGACTAACTTGGATGAGCAGCTGTCTGGTGTATCAGCTAGATCTTCTGGGTGGTCACAAATATTGTTGAAGGGTTGCCAGATGGACTTCTGATCGACGGGCTAACAGGAAAAAAAGTACGTGCCTGTCACCTTGATGTTCGTTGATCTTTTTCCAGGATCCGATTAAATCTCTCCACAATGCCGTCAGATTGTGGATGGAGAGGTGTAGTTCTGCTTTTTTTGTATCCATTAACTGACATACTCTTTGGAACATATCCGAATCAAAATTTGTGTACTTGTTCCAAACGCAGTTCTTTTGGAATGCCGAATCTGCCCAAGGAGTTTTCAACGTGAACTTCTGTTATGGGATATGGGATATTCTTCTGGCCATTTACTCCATCGTTACCAGGAAGTAACGATTACCTACCAGATTCTGTCTGAGAAAACTATCCAGCGGAATCTACGACAATTCTTCCACTAGAATGACTTTCGCTACAGTATAATATCCTTGTTTATATACAGTTACTGTACATGAAGACGTGTCGCCGTTTGGTGTAGCCATTCCCAAGCTCAACTGGTGGTTTAGCCGTATATATTTAAACAATAATATCAATTACCCTTCAGGTAGACAATTAAGCGATATTACATGTGCTTTCGTTCCACGGGATCACCTTTTGCGCCAAACTAGATTGTGTCCAAAGCCGCGCCTCTGTTAAGTGGGACAATCGTGTGAAGCTGACCATGTTCTTGATTACAGTAATGTGACCAGTAATGTTAGCTAGTCAATTTATGACTTATGAACGAGTATTCGGCCAACTACAATGTTATCTAACAAAATTCATTGACAATTGTATCAAGGAGCGATCAACGGAAAAATAGTCTAGCGGTTGTCTTGGGGCATGGGCTCATATGAACCGGAACATATGCTAAGTAAAAAAAATTAAGATTGTTACATTAATTTTAACATAATTGAGGGCCAGTAGAAAGACTCTAGTAGAGCTAGTGATTGTGACTCAGCACGGGACCGTTTTAAGTTCTACTATTAGCGGCATACAAAATGGGTCACAAGAACAACAACAACAACCTGCGCTGGCTAAGTTGGAGGATACAAACATGAAGAAAACGATGACATATCCACTTTGTGTATAGTACAAGAATTGTGTTAAGTCTGTCTCTACAATTTGTATGACCAAAAAAAAAAAAAGGACAACAGGTCGATTTTTTAATTGATCAAAGCAAGCACTATGGTATGAAAATTTACCCCTTCTACGTGAGAGATTCAGCTTCTACAAATTACAAAAAGAAAATCAGTACCTTTTTTATTTACACTGTTGAATAGTAAATGTAATATACAGGTTCGGAAAGTCCCCATGGTATATAGGCCGTTACGTGAGAGCGATAAAGTAAGTCATAGAAATCCGTGCGATAGACAAGGATGGTTACATTGAAGACGTTTCATAATCTGAATAGTCACTCCCACTTCTAACTCGAAACGGGCGGTGACTATTCAGATTATGAAACGTTTTCACTATAGCCATCCTTGTCTATCGCACGGATTTCTTTATTTTACTTTGTCGCTCTCATGTAAAGGCAGATGGACCATTTTCCAGCCCTGTATACTGGTTGTTGTACAATGTACAACCCGAATAGCTTTGAACGTAATATTTTTCTGAAAATTTGCTGACATACGTTAAATATGGTTTAGAAGGGGACATATTTTAAAGAATNATACAAAATGGGTCACAAGAACAACAACAACAACAACCTGCGCTGACATATCCAGTTTGTGTATAGTACAAGGATTGTGTGAGTCTGTCTCTACAATTTATATGACCAAAAAAAAGGTCGATTTTTTAATTGATCAAAGCAAGCACTATGGTATGAAAATTTACCCCTTCTACGTGATAGATTCAGCTTCAATTTTACAAATTACAAAAAAAAGTCAGTACCTTTTTATTAGTAAATGTAATATTCGAAAAGTCCCCATGGTACATCGGCCGTTACGTGAGAGCGATAAAGTAAGTCATAGAAATCAGTGCGATAGACAAGGATGGTTACATTGAAGACGTTTCATAATATGAATAGTCACTCCCATTTCTAACTCGAAACGGGCGGTGACTATTCAGATTATGAAACGTCTTCACTATAGCTATCCTTGTCTATCGCACGGATTTCTTTACTTTGTCGCTCTCATGTAAAGGCAGATGGACCATGTGGATTTTCCAGCCCTGTATACTGGTTGTTGTACAATGTACAACCCGAATAGCTTTGAAAGTAATATTTTTCTGAAAATTTGCTGACATACGTTAAATATGTTTACGTATACGTTTAGAAGGGGACATATTTTAAAGAATTTAGCGTCATCCCCTCCAAAGTCATCCCTTTGACATCATCAAGTTTGGTCAGGATACTGATGGATATTTGAGAGAGTCCTTTGATTACCTACACAGCTGTATTTTATTTAACTGATTTTTTACTCTAAAGTTGTGTTAATAACTTATTATTTAACTGATTTTTTACTCTAAAGTTGGGAAGCAATATACAAAACATACATAATCTGTTTTCAAAACGTGTGCGAATATTCATGAACACATCCGGAGTCAACGACCGACGGTCGTGAACTATTCTTAGACGCAAATCCTAGAGTGATGGGATTTTTATCGTTCGATTTCAGTTGCTCATTTTGTGATGTGTCAAATTTTGCTTCGCGTACCTACGTTCATTTTATTTATACGATTTTATTCAAAAAGGAAAATGGAATAATTTCAAAGTATAACTGGCTAAATGCTAGAGGTATCTGCCAGCTTGAATTTATTTAGCATAATATACCCGAAGCCTGGTACTCATATATTAGAGACCTATAATTATAGTTTTAGTGATAAGAGAATTCAACTAACTATTTTGGAGATTCATATCAAAATTTTGATACTTCTTTATCAAAATTAAGTTAGGTGGCAGATCAATAGGAATCAATAGATATGTCCTTTAAATTTTCAGCTCTTCCATCTTGGCTTTTGTTGGTGTAATTAAGTTTTCAATAATTTTAATTTATCTGTACTACAATTAATATTAGAAGTGGCAAATTTGTGATTTTCAATGTAGTTTTGTGTGCTGTTCATCGATCCTAGTGTATTTTTTGGTTGAAAACTGCGCGACATTGATCTTTTATAAGAGTTCATTTATTGGATCTGGGTTTTACCTTTCATGTAAACACTAGCTTTAAAGGTTATAGTCTTACCACGATTGACTCTCAGTTCTTGAACCAAATTCTTACCTCAAATCCTGTTAGAGATCTTTTAATATCTTATGAGCCGCGAAATGCGCGAAAGGCGTGGCGTATCCCCATAATTCTTCTAATAAGCACGTTGTGAAAACATTGACTCAGAATTAGACCACGTGCCTCATTACAACTAGAAATGAACTAAGGCGCTCGGGCATCAATAAAGTCAACTGGCGAACGTTCGTTATATATATTTTTATTGTTTAAATTAAAATAATAAAGAATAGGGCATTTTATTATGATATTAGTAATCGGATCAAAGGCTTGTTTACGCTAGAGCTCGAGAGAGACTGTGAATAATAGGTGTAATGTTTTTAGGACGTAGAATCATTTAGGCGACGGTCGGAATTATGTTTCTGCGCATATGAAGGTCAAAGCTCATAAGATTTTAAAACATCTCTACTCCGAAGGGCTTGCAATATCATTCAATCCAATGGGGCTCACGACAGACTCTAGCCGGGATCTTCACACGAGTGCAATACCTACCTATTTGCTTTAGTGGTGTTATTTGCTTTTCGTATGAGTTTGTGTTAATAACTTTTTATTATTATTAAGCCTTGCATCTAGACTTGACAAACTAAATTGATGGTGAATATATTAAAGTTAAAAACGCCTCCGTTCATATTGAATAGAATTTAATGTAATATAATATAATAATATATTTGTTTTCTTTTTTTCATTAATCTGTATGTTAATATACTTTTTATAATGACGTATTCTCACTATCTGTAGTATTTATTATTATAAACCCAATTATGCATATATTTGGAGGAGCGGAAGTGTTTATATTAAATATTCTGGCTGACATAATCATACGGCAGCATTTTTCATTTAAATAATTATACCTACATATTTTTAGGATTTTCTTATAATTAGCTTGATTGTACTTTTTTAAATATGTGCCTGAAAAAAACCCTTTTTTATGATTATTATTTTTTCAATTCAGAAAACAAACATAAAACCTTTCCTCCTGTAAACAATTATGTTTCGTATATCAGCGATTTTTCAGATTATTACGTATATTTTCGGTATAAGTTATTCGTAGTGCTCTACTTTTGGTTGGGACAGCAAGTAGATATTTTTTAAAAGAGGCACATGGTCGTATTTACTACAGAAGGTCTAAATTCATTTTCATAATTGTATGGAGTTAATTTCTACTTCACTTAATGGTCCCACAATAATTTTATGGCTTTGTAAGTAATTTCTGACCAAAAAAAGAAATGGCCAACATTCATTTCATGGTAGAACGATGTGTTTAACTAAAACGTTTTTAGTAGTTTACTTGCATCATTTTTTGTTATTGCGTGACTCAGTAGGTGGAGTACAGTTACAAAATGATCGATTACCGAATTGGATTGCGGATTCAATTTTATTTATAATCGATCATGTTAGGCATGTAATAACATAATTAATCAATAATTAATATTATTTAATTAATTAATACTGCTAGTAATTCATGCTAATATTAAAAAAGAATTCGTGTCAAGTTTTTTTAATGGCGTAGTATACAGTCTATATGAAAACATATCTGTTACGTGTTATTATTTGATAGTGCATTGTAGTACTATTCGTGTAATAACTTTTTCAGTGAAAAATAGTTCCGTACACGAGGGGAAAGATTTGATTGATTGTGGAAGTCACGTGGAACGTTAGTCAATTAGAGACGCGTTTCACGCAACTAGTAAGTCCGAGGCTTTCTGGCGGTGCACGTGCACAATATGCACAGGGTCGCTTTACGTTTGTAGTTAATTTTCTTAATTAATTTTCTCGAAAATAGAAGCATTTAGACCATCAGTTGCTTAATAAAAGTTGCTCAATTTCGTGCGCTGTGTCACCTTTTCCAGGAAATGAACTTATTTCAGAAACACCCTGTATAGCCTGTAATAGCTAACTTTTCGAAAAACTCTTATTTTAATTCTTAAAATTCGTACTAACTTAAGACATAAATATTTAACGCATTTTAAAATTTTTCGAAGGACAGACATTCCGGTGAAAATAAATTATGTGTAAATGAATGGAATCCTTTAATATAAAGAACTTATGTGCGCATTTCCTGTGCTTTTAAAAATTATTTCTATTTGAACGCCCCTCATATTATGTTAAACATATATCACTATTCAAGGCAATTGGGTTAAAAAACAAAATAGGTTGTATAAAAATATCGTTTTGCGCCTACGGATCTAGAAGAGATTTATAACATACTTGAATTAATTCACTGACAATTGCAAATTTCGTAAGCCTGCGCTACCTAATTTAAAATTAACAATGCAATTTGTCATCTTATAAAATGTGTTGGCAACAATCAATCTTAACAATCAGTCCTACTGTAAAAGTTATTGTTAAGTTGAGACATAAGTGATTCCGATCTTTGTAGATAACTTGGTAGCGCTGGACCTTTGGATACTGTGTCAATGAAGCAATAGTTAATATGAACGATGCGATTCTAAATATCTGATAGGCCTAAAATTTATTATGCTATAGATATATTTATGTATCTCTGTTTTAATTTATGACCAACTATTCAACTTTCGTAAGATCATTTTTTGCTATTCAAACAAACTCGGAAAAATATAAAAGATTAATACTGTTGCGCTGAATATTTAGAGTTCCACATAGTTCAAAAGAATATTATTTTAATAATTTCAACATTTTGCAGCAGTTTTTTGTCCCTTTTTGCGATATACGGTAAAAGGCGAGTTAAACGGTATTCCAGTGACCTTAAATGTAATTGGATATATGTAGCTTTGTGTTGCATGTCTGAATAAGAAATTTTTTGTTCAATTCAATTAATAGCAGGTATTAATAATTATTATTCTGAATCTGTTTCAAAAAATGCATAAAATAATTCAGTTTCTCCAGATTTCATTCCTGATGTAGGTTATTGTCTTTACTGCATCTGTAATTCATCATCATATGATCTGGATACACGTTGAGTGTATCTGTTGAGTTAATTATTTAATATTTAAAAAATTTTAAGCATAACAAAAGAAGAAAACATTTGTAAAATTTTCTCATATAATGACAAATATCGTTAGTTTCCACAGTTAATACCACTGATCTGCAACGTGGTTTTGAGAACAATGGAAATAAGCATATTGTCAAACAGAAGACCAAGAAATTAGATTCCAATTAATTAGAAATATTTAATATGAATCTACAAACTCCATTACATAAAATATATAGTACATAATTAAAGATTGAGTATATATTTATTTACGTCTTCCAGTTGCCAAACTTAAGAAAAAAGGTGCGCATAAACAGTTGTTATGAAATGATAACATAGTAAGATACCGAAATTTATGGGTGGATACACTATCCTTTTCGACATAAAGTCTTTGGTGCTGAAGAGCTGCAAGGGGTTGAGGTGAGAGACCTTCCATGGACCAAAATCCTGGCGTTCATTAGGGCGTCGGGTAGGTTCGAGGAGGGTCAGAGGCAGAGAGTGGTTAGGTGATGGGACGGCGGGGTAGGCAAAAAGGGCCCACTCGTGACCTAATTGCCAGGCTGAGGCCGCCCCTTTACTACTACTACTACTAACATACATATATATTTTGGATTTTGCAATGTAAAAAATAATACAGGATGTTTTAAAAACTTAACTTTTATAACACTCAGACAATCTTTACAATGTTTAGGGTAGGANCTTTCCGTGGCAGAACCTATATAGACTCTTTCCAGGCCAATATTACTCAAATGTTTCTTTATATCTCAATGTCCTGTTATTGATCGACATTTGGTTCAGTAGATCTACTGTTAACTCGTTCAATGCTCCATTCAAGAACTTCTTGACAAGCTTGAGTCCAGAAATTGCTTGCCATCATTTTTGGGTCTTATCTTTCATCCATTTATGCATGAGTGTTTTAATAACATGGCTGGCAATGCCAAGAGATTCGGGCCTTGAGGCCTGTAAACGAGATTATTTTGGCTAACTTATCGTTAGTTTCCCATGCCATAGTCATAGGGAAAACATTTAAATTACTTCATACTGGCCTGATTTGGATATAAGCTGATTGGCTATTTTTCTTTTCAAGACTATTCCTCGAGTCAGTTGTAATTCTCAAAATCGGAAGAGTATTTCGTTCATTATAAGACTTTTGGTATACCTCATGGTTTTGGATAATTGGAGGGTATCCTTGATGCAGTCTATAACTTACAGCTTACCTTACTTACCTCTAGCTCCCCCTTCAATGAAGATATTTAGTGATGGTGGGTTCAGCAAATTCTCCAGAGCTGCCTTAGGTTCTCGTGTCTCCAAATTTATTGGTAAGGAAGTGTAATATATTCAAAAGGCAAAAACAAACGAAGCACTTTATATCAACGATAAAATGAAATTTGTTAATCAAAGTCGTTTCAAGAGAGACAAAATTGGGTGGGCCTAGATAAAATTTACCATTATCTTTCTTGGTGAAAGTTTACTCATTTAAAATCATAACTTTAAAATGTTTTTACTAAATAAATTTCTTCTTTTACTAAATAAAATTCGGAGTTTTTGAAGTAACTATAAAATAATAATAAAAAGGTAAACTAAAAATTTGGACCATCATTGTAAAAATTTTTATACTATTAATTTATCAATTGCGACTAAAGAAACGATTTTGATGCTCCGCTCCAAAAATTCGGATAACAATTGACATCTCAGCAATTTATCTTAAAAGATGCTATCGATTTCTCAAATTTAATAATACCTTTTGTAAATTCAATTATGTAGTACCTAGAAGGAAACTATTCATTTTTAGAAATCTATTATCTATTTGTTCAAGAACCCGTGGGTAATTACAGATAATTGCAGTCACGTTTAAAATTTTAAACCAGCTAAACCCAGTACTTCTTTGCGCAGATATCTTGATGTGTCCCCATTGATTAAATTGATTGCAATTGTTTCATACTGCCATGAATAGCGTATTGGCGTTACAAGAGGACCATAAATCAAAAAACCATTACCTATCGTGATGTTCTTTGCTTAACTGTATTTACGAAGTTATATAAGAAATCAATAAGGAAGTGCTCACTGTTTAGTAAGTTTCATTATTGTACGAGGCAGCAGATCAGATCAAGATCAGTAATTATTTTCATTTATTAACCGTGATAAATGATGTTCAAGAAGCCCTATTAAATAATTTGTGTATATTATAATTAATCTTGTATTCTCTCTCTATCATATACATAGGTATACCTAAAATGTTTGCTCTTTTGTAAGATATAATTTATTTACAAATCTTTATATGAAATGCAGCATAGTTGTTCTTGAATAATTTCTATATAATCATGACCTTTAAAAAATTTTCTAGGTTCAATTTTAGTTGCAGTTATAACTTAAGTTCAAAATTCGAGATCTCCGGATTCTTTTCATTTGTTTATTTGTTTATTAACAATACCTAACCGGTAAGTGCAGGATAGGATGAAAAAGTAAAAAAAAACAATGTCTAATTAAAACTACACACACATAAAATTAAAAAAAAGAAATAAGTAATACATTAGAAACATACTTATACATATACTTAAACGTCACAAATAAATTAAACAACGGAAAAACTGCAATAAATAAAATTAAAAATAAAATCAAATCAATAAAATCAAAGAGGTACATTACAAGAACTTTTTATCTGTGTTTGTAGTTACATAGAGTATATTCTACTGTGACTTAGTTTTACTGTAACTGGTAAATATTTGGTACACGAGAGAGGCTTTGTACAAATTAGTACAATAATTTTTTATGTGGAAAAGGTGATAATGTTTCGTATTTATTCGCGAAATTTATTTATTCTAACAGGTCGCCGCATTTTGTTACATTATTTAGGATTTTGAATGAAAATATTATAGTGTATGTAATAAACTGCTCATATTAAATCATTCATAAATATATTCATGTGGAAAACCTCTTGACCATCTAGAACAAATAAATGTAGCTGATTTAAAAGTCGACGTTGCACTTTTTCTATACACATTATATAATTGCATGTGCCCAAATCAAAAAAGAGTACTCAAGCTTAGATCCGACAAATGTAGATGTAAACAATAAGTTGAGGGTATCAGGGTTTTGAATATTCGTCATACATATTACGAACAATAAAACCTAGATTTTTGTAAACGCTTTGCAGTATGATTTCATTATTTTTAGTAAAAGAAAGTAGTATCGAAAAATATCCATAAATCATTAAAACAAGTCAAATCATTATAGAATACACCCATGTTGACATTACACCAAGTGTTTATTAAATTTAAATTGTTGCAGACTATGTGCATTGATTTCATTAAGTATTTATAGAACAAAATATTTTAATGTCAATAGTGGCATACATTCAAATCGAATATTATATCATTAATAACGGCTGTGAACATTAAAGGTCCAAGAACAGAACCCCTTGGAACTTCCGAATTCTGAGCGATTTCGGTAGACTTCACTTGATAAATATCAAATCATAAGCTTCATCGATGAAGAGCATAACCTAACCGAAGTCAAATATTTATGTACAAACAATTCGTGTTAAGATGGTCAGACGCTTATGAGGAAGACCTTCAGATCTTGATTGATTTCGAATCAATCATGATGTTCGAAGGAAAATGGAAACAATGGTCCTCGAGGAATGTCGTTTGAAAGTATCTACTACTGCTAAAGCTTTACATTTGTTTGTATACCGGGCAAGAAAGTACCGATGGTCTATCTGAAGTTACGTGAGAGCGATAAAGTAAGCCATAGAAATCCATGCGATAGAGAAGGATGGCTATAATGAAGGCGTCTCATAGTCACAGCCCGTTTCGCCCTTCCACAAATAAGATCCACTTCTTATTTGTGGAAGGGCGAAATGGGCGATGACAATTAGACGCCTTCACTATACCCATCCTTGTCTATCACATGGATTTCTATGGCTTACTTTATCGATCTCACGTAACTTTAGATAGACCATCGGTACTTTCCTACCCGGTATAGCGCTTTGACTATTATATGAGATAAATTAGGCTTGAGTAAAGTTTTAGTAGATACCTAAAGAAAATTTCAAAATTATTGGCCACCATAATTTAGAACCAGGCAGGAATTCTTCCTGTTGAATAATTGCCGAAGGAACCTACAATAATAGCAGTTCCACGAATATGCGAGTTCACAGAACGGCCAATGTCCGATACATATCACGACTGTAAAACTTTTCTAAGCTGGACTACCCGTCGTATAGTTAGGATTTGTCCCTTTTACTTATAAATATGAAGATGGTAACTAATTGAAAGAGGATATTGATTCTTATTTTGAAGACGAACAGAAATATTTTTTTCTAATAGACTACAGTCTTTGCACTTAATTATAGTTGTCAAACGCTGCAGTATAATATGTATTTATTATCTTGTGATTATTTTTTTGCAATATTTATCTAAATATATTATTTTCCATTATTATGACGGATAGTAACCTTGCCTCTGGTCTTGATGACCTCATACAGGAAATTTCTCCATTGTCTAATAGTAAATAAAACATTGTTCGTGAGATCGACTGGAAGAAGTGTATCCATACCATGGCGTCCTAGGACACTAGATCTGAACCCTATGGTCTTCTTTTTCTGTGAAACATTAAGTTTATCGCAAAGCTGTTGTCAAACAAGAAATTAAAATAACTTGTATTTAAGTTGCTGTAGCGTTAATAGATGAAAATGCTCTATAAAGGGTTTATATTTCCATAAGTCATGTGAATGTTTGCTTTGACGCAGAAGGGACCAATTCGAACAGATTTAGCGACAATGCTTTGGTTTTGAATATTATTCGTTTTTAATGAAGTTTTAAAAAATACATACTTTCTTGCTTTTTTTAATCGATAAGAAAGGACAATCGGACAAAAGTATCCATCCATCTTCATGTCCGATTTGATTTTGCCTTTCGAATCAAAATTCTCCAGAACATGCGAGGTTTTTCTACAAATTGTTCGATTACACAACCCAAACATATATTTTTTGAAAGGAATAATGAATTTTCTTATTTTGAAACCTGTTTAAAATTTCCTTTCAAATGATGCATACCTTCTACGAAAGAGACAAAAAGATTTTTCATTTAAGAAACAGTTGAATTATAAAACAAGTCATTTTTTATGCTTACGCCATAAAAAAATTGTATAAGTTTTATGTGTATTACATGATTTTTGAAAAATTTTTAGAAAATTAAAAAAACATGTAAGAAAATCGGATAAAACATTTTTATGTATGTAAAATTCTCAATAATGAAATTGTTGCTACACGAAACTACGGTGAAACATTCCATAAACGTCCTAAACGAATGAAAACATTGAGATGCGGTTTTCGTTATTTAATTTTCAACACGAGAAATCTTTTAAAAGTGCTGCAGTTGATCCACCTTGTACTTTTAGAAACACCAGAGATACATAAACACAATAGATATGATTATTGGTGTTTCCAATTTTATTCCAAAAATTACCCATTAAATAAATGCAGTGTGTACAAGGTGTTTCATACCATTATGGTCAAATTTTGAGAGTATAAACTTAATTCTGAGACTAAAAACACAAAAGTAGTAAGTCAATCTTTATGTGTATATTATTACATTATGTGTATCATTTCGTTGTTGCAAATTTGATACAACAATAGTTTCTTTTTTGTTTTCAGCTTCAGATGATAAGAAGTACAATTTTAGTGCCACTAATTCTGAAGGAAATTAGTAACTACTTCTATTAGTCGAGCCGATCGTCGTCCTTAAGGTCATGATATCTAGATCTCTCTAGTACAGTTTAATAATTTTTAGTATTTCACGTATCTCCGGTCCTCCAACCTGTGTGTGTAACATTTTCAAATTGAATGTCATAATAGAGTTATAAATTTAAATTTTTAAAATAAAATAATAAATTTTCTGGAACGCATTATATTTATCAGTCCATGCTATTAATTATTTTTCCAAATCAAGTGTGCATGAAATAGGATACATCTAATAATACCTCATAATCAGACATGGCAATGATACGGTATAAACTTTATGGCATTTCCTGTACAAGTACCGCCATCTTTACTCTGAACTGAACATGAACATGAAATTTATTATTTAATGGATGGCTAAGGTTAATTACATTAGGCAAAACCTGGGCACGCAATCTGACATTTAAATATTCACCCGGACATGAGCCAGAAGCGCACCAGGATTTAACATAATCATAAATTAATAATTGCCTTGTATGAAGCCACAGGTACTGAGGGGAATTTTATTTTGTTTAATGAGATGTTATTATTGATATCTAAATCCGGCTGATTATGAATCCATCGCGAGATTTAGTATTCAGATTATTCATTGAGCATGTAATTTATTAAATTGAAAATATGCAAGGTTTTTGAAAGACAGTGCCATAAATTCAGAGACTGACATAACATAAGGAAATAAGACGATCTTTTTCTCTTTCATTGTTGAGAAGAAAGGCGCCAGAAATTATTTTTTTAATACAATTTTGGTCATATCTTTTACAAAATACAACGCATTGTATGAAATATTGGTCAAGTAATCTTCCAATAACGCAGAAAATATCAGTGTTGCTTCTCGATGACTTTTAAAAACGACTTTCTTAGGTTTTTATCATTGTATGCTGCATACTAACGCGTAAAATTTTACTTTACAGAAAAACTGTACACTTGATAAAGTACGAATATCTACTTCGAGAAAATTTCTGGTAGACATACACATTGTTGCCAGAGATTTTATTGATATTTTATTCATTAATAACTTTATTAACAGTTTGACAGAAAGTAATGTTTGGGGATAGAAATTGATTGACCTTGGCGCAGTTTTTCGTTTTTCTCTAAAATAATACATTTTCAACAATTTCAACAAGAGTTCCTTTTTGTGTAAATAGAAGATATCTACTCCAAAGAAATATCTTAAATGCCATTGGGAAATATTAAAGATAGCGATATCTATAAAAAATATATATAGGGATGTATGGAAATGTTGCATATTTGTAAAATAAGTATTTGTTTGGGAATTGAAAATAAAATAAAATTGAGAAAATGAAGGAATAAAATTAGCAATGATGTATTGTAAGTTGCCTTAAAATGAAAGGAAAAAGTATCTTCGAATAAATTAAAAAAATATTTGCATATGAAATCAGAATTTCAAAGAAAATGAATTATTAAGAAATTTAAAAACAGTAATGAGTTGTGATAACAAAAATTAAATTGATTTTTTTATTACTGATAAAATTATTGTAAAGTAATTAGAAGAAGTGTGCAGTAAAAATTTTAAATGTAGATGCGTGAGTGCAGTTACTAAGAAACAAGAAAAAAGAGGGAGTCAGTTGGTTTTTGAAAATTGAAAGGAAGGAGGAATATCAATAAAAATTTGAGATCAAATACGAAGAAGATAAAATATAAACCCATAGGGTCCTTTGGATTTAAAAAAAACATATACGATGTGCAATTGAGGAACAGACGGGAATTGGAAGATATATTGAGAGTCCAGTGGCAGAGCAGCATCAGAAGTTATTTACGAGAGTCGCAGCATGAAATTTGAAATCGATGCATTTTCATTGAGCAAGAGAAGCAGAACTGTGTGTGTAAAACTGAAAATAGTTGTGAAAAAGGACCATAATAAATTTGGTGAAGACGGACAAAGGTAAAACAAAAACTATATTACACGGATAGAGGATACACCTAATTTTGGGAGATTTAGTCAGAAAGAGATACATTTTTTTTTGAAATTCAGAAGTTAATTATTTTTATTTAGATTTGAAAATTAAAGTTCATTGAAGTTCATTTGCATCTAAACAAAGAAGTCAGTATTTCTTATAAAGAACCTCTCCTGTAGGGAAAGAGATCTTATGAAACATCATCCAGGAAAATATATTACCTTCAAATTTTTCTTTGTGGAAAGTTTTGTTTTCAATTTCAAAATTAGAAAATTTTTTTATTATCCAAATTTTAATTTTTGAGAATAATTGTCTTGGCCGAAAGAAATCTACAACAAATAAATTACATAACAATATATTATTTCCACATCTACATCTCAAAACCAAAGGATAATGGACCAAAGTTTTCAACCTTATGGCATATTTCCTCAAAACATCCGGTACAATATTTAAGCAACAATAAGAAGAAATGTTTTATGAGTAGCATAAAAAATAGGTTTATATTGGTTTGGACTAAACTATTCTCATGTAAAATAACCTTTAAATGAATCTTATCTAATTTTAAAATTTTTTCACAGGTGAATTTTGACACCTGCGAAAAACCCAAAGAAATTAAGAAAAAAGGTAAATTATGCCACAAACAAATAACTTCAGACAATATCTGAATTTATTGGAGGAAAGTGAAATTATCTATTAGTCCGTGTTTTCACAGTGTTCTGAGTTAACAAGTTTGGAGTTATTTAAAGTTAAAAAAAGTTCACTGCTTCACCTTGCACAATGCAATAAAGTCGAAAAAAAAAAACAGTGAGCATTACTTTGACATTGGATCGAGACTGACGTGCTTTCTTGGGGCCTGGAGATCCTTTGCCAATCAATTATGATGATTGAACTTTTGTCTCAATGTCGTAACCTTTAAATGAATGTTTCATCGTCATTGGATTGTTCAAGGAATGACCGGCAAACGTCCACAAGATTTTCTTTCTGTTGTCGGTCATCAAACCAGGAACAAATGTTGCTGCAACTCGATGTATGTTCAATTTTTTAATCATAATTTCATGGTATGACCCAATTGAGATGTTAACCTCTTCCTGGTCGAGGATCATCTTCAATTGACTGACAACCACTTGAAAACCATTTATAACATTGCCCACCACCCAGAGCATATTCCTCGTATGCTTGTTTCAATAGTTTAAACATTTCCGTGAAAGTTTTCTCTATTTTCAAGCAAAATTTTACGTTGCATCGTTGTTTCAGAAAATCGTACATTTCAAAAATCGCCATGTTGCACTCAAATAACAATATCACGAAACCAAATGAGATATCAACAATCCAAGAACACATGTTATAGAGAAGGTTATGCGCAATGCAATGCTGCCAATCGCATATCCCTAAATATCTCCATTAGCGCGTTATTGAAAAAGGTGGGTTATTTTTCGGAGCGGGACTTGTATATGAGTTTTTTTGGTATATTAGTGTGTAATAAATCAGATTTAGTTCAAATATTGAAATAAACCAGTAAAATTGTTAAAATACTCAATATTAAATGAAAATATACCCAATAATTCAACTCAGTGGATTTACTCAGCACTTTTAGTGTGTTCATTTACTCCAACTAATTTGCAGTGTAGGGATATTAAGGACAATAATGGCCACCTATTGGCCACATTAATAGAAAAAAATAAATGTTATTATTTTATCTTATTTTGTAGCAATTCTAGACTAAATGAAAAATATTTTCTTTGCTTTTCACAACTTTAGTTACGCATTATTATCGGTATGAAGAATTAAAATATCAATGTTTATCTTGGCAGTCTATATTTATTACAAGTGACACTAATGATACTTTTAGCGTGATCAGATCTGTGTTAAGTGTAATTAAATGCATTGGTCTGTTTGATACGTTCGATTTTCAATGACTTAATGTTGACACATTTTAAATACTCGTATAGCATTCATTATGCTCATTTCATGAAATAACTTTCTCATGAAAATTGCTAAATACCCAGCCATAAAATTGCTGTAGTATTTAAGTTTTCACTTTTAATCTCATATCAATATTTTTAAAAAAATAATGTAAACCTGTTCAGTAGGAATCGACGATCATGAGACCATTAATAATATATAGGTATGGCAAAACGCACCCACTGGGTTAACGGTCTGGTCTGGCACGAAATTTCAATTTAGCCTAAATGACGAAATATTATTCATGCGAGATTTAGGAATGTACGAGGCAGCTTCAAAAAGAAACCGCAAATTGACAGTATTTCGTGAAAGGAACATTCCAAATGTGTATACACAAAGATATTAGATAATCTGTGAAACTGTTAACTGAACATTGAAGACACGGGCCTCCTTTTTTAAAAATATGTATTTTATTTTATGAGCTCTAGTAATTTTACTTTAGGTATTATAATGACAAGTGAGGCCTAGCGACTTGACATTCATGTTATCGATATGAAAAGTCAAGCAACACTGATCCCGGTTAGTACTTGGATGAGTGACCATCCGGAGAAGGCTCGCGATGCTCGTCCGGCTTTTAGTGGCCTGTATGTCGGGGTATTCGCAGAAGCTATACTTTATCCGAGGTTTATATGGGAAAACATACCATCCCTCGGAAAGGATGTAAAACCGTGAGTCCCTTGTCTAAACAATGTTAGGCAAGTAAAAGTGAGAGGGTTCGGCAAAATTTCCAGGTTGGAGGTAGCTCGCCACCTAGCGTCGATGTTCAGCCATAGTAGCAGAAATAAGCCGACGTAAAATAACCAAAAAGCTAAAAGCTGAGATACTTTATTATAAAAGTATTAAGCTAATTCCAAATATCTAATCTTAAAGACAAAATTCCTGATTGATGATATTGTGACTAGTAGTTATTAATTATCTAATATAAAAAGTAAAAATAATGTCCATACAGGGTGAGTCAGAAAGAATGGGTCAACAGTAAACTGGAGATACTAGACACCAAAATATTATGTTTGAACTCATCATGCATTATACGAATGTCGCTGGTTTAAGAAATACAGGGTGTTTAAGATTTAAATTTTATTTTGAAATTTCTCAATAATTGGGAAAGTTTTAATAGCATGACTCTGAAAATTGGTACTATTGGGTTTTTTGGTGTGAGAATTATGAATTTGAAGCTTATTTTGACGTTGCTCCTAGAGGGCGCTAGTTCCGCCATATTATTTAGGTAAATCAAAACATATTTTTTTTATCTGTTGACCTATGCTTCAGAAAAGTTAAAAATCTAAAAGAACGTTCAATTCTACATAAAAAGTNGCATATTCCTCGTATGCTTGTTTCAATAGTTTAAACATTTCCGTGAAAGTTTTCTCTATTTTCAAGCAAAATTTTACGTTGCATCGTTGTTTCAGAAAATCGTACATTTCAAAAATCGCCATGTTGCACTCAAATAACAATATCACGAAACCAAATGAGATATCAACAATCCAAGAACACATGTTATAGAGAAGGTTATGCGCAATGCAATGCTGCCAATCGCATATCCCTAAATATCTCCATTAGCGCGTTATTGAAAAAGGTGGGTTATTTTTCGGAGCGGGACTTGTATATGAGTTTTTTTGGTATATTAGTGTGTAATAAATCAGATTTAGTTCAAATATTGAAATAAACCAGTAAAATTGTTAAAATACTCAATATTAAATGAAAATATACCCAATAATTCAACTCAGTGGATTTACTCAGCACTTTTAGTGTGTTCATTTACTCCAACTAATTTGCAGTGTAGGGATATTAAGGACAATAATGGCCACCTATTGGCCACATTAATAGAAAAAAATAAATGTTATTATTTTATCTTATTTTGTAGCAATTCTAGACTAAATGAAAAATATTTTCTTTGCTTTTCACAACTTTAGTTACGCATTATTATCGGTATGAAGAATTAAAATATCAATGTTTATCTTGGCAGTCTATATTTATTACAAGTGACACTAATGATACTTTTAGCGTGATCAGATCTGTGTTAAGTGTAATTAAATGCATTGGTCTGTTTGATACGTTCGATTTTCAATGACTTAATGTTGACACATTTTAAATACTCGTATAGCATTCATTATGCTCATTTCATGAAATAACTTTCTCATGAAAATTGCTAAATACCCAGCCATAAAATTGCTGTAGTATTTAAGTTTTCACTTTTAATCTCATATCAATATTTTTAAAAAAATAATGTAAACCTGTTCAGTAGGAATCGACGATCATGAGACCATTAATAATATATAGGTATGGCAAAACGCACCCACTGGGTTAACGGTCTGGTCTGGCACGAAATTTCAATTTAGCCTAAATGACGAAATATTATTCATGCGAGATTTAGGCATGTACGAGGCAGCTTCAAAAAGAAACCGCAAATTGACAGTATTTCGTGAAAGGAACATTCCAAATGTGTATACACAAAGATATTAGATAATCTGTGAAACTGCTAACTGAACATTGAAGACAATGGAGAGTGTACTTTTGCTAGGTCTTGACACCTTTTTTAAAAATATGTGTTTTATTTTATGAGCTCTAGTAATTTTACTTTAGGTATTATAATGACAAGTGAGGCCTAGCGACTTGACATTCATGTTATCGATATGAAAAGTCAAGCAACACTGATCCCGGTTAGTACTTGGATGAGTGACCATCCGGAGAAGGCTCGCGATGCTCGTCCGGCTTTTAGTGGCCTGTATGTCGGTGTATTCGCAGAAGCTATACTTTATCCGAGGTTTATATGGGAAAACATACCATCCCTCGGAAAGGATGTAAAACCGTGAGTCCCTTGTCTAAACAATGTTAGGCAAGTAAAAGTGAGAGGGTTCGGCAAAATTTCCAGGTTGGAGGTAGCTCGCCACCTAGCGTCGATGTTCAGCCATAGTAGCAGAAATAAGCCGACGTAAAATAACCAAAAAGCTAAAAGCTGAGATACTTTATTATAAAAGTATTAAGCTAATTCCAAATATCTAATCTTAAAGACAAAATTCCTGATTGATGATATTGTGACTAGTAGTTATTAATTATCTAATATAAAAAGTAAAAATAATGTCTATATATTAATAATACTGTCTATATATTAATAATATGTTGTTTTTGCTGAAATTTTTAAATAATGTAATCTTTTCTGTTGCAACATCATCCTTGATAAACACCAAAACATAATTTTTTTTATGGATTTTTGGGAAAAAACTTAAATTGTTTGAATTTACTCATTTATTTTATTCCTAAAATTAAATGTGATTTTAATTCATCGTACGGATTTTGTTATCTCACCCTACTTCCGGACTGCTGGTGGGTATCTTTGTAGTTTTATAACAGACAGATCTAGCTTTCCTTGAATATTATTTAGTGGCGGTAGGTGTGGTTCTCATGAGCGTCATGACGTCAATTTAAAGTTAAAGTTAGGTGAGGAATCATAGGATTAAGGAACTCTAAAATGATTGCGGATGGTCTTGGCGGGTATGAATGATGCATTCCACATATTAAGAACAGTTTTGAGTCTGTTTGATAAATTACTTTGAATATTGTACAAAAAGTGTGAAACAATGGGTAGTTCCGGCTGTACTTTTGGAAGGGATATTGCAGAGACATTCATCTAAAAATTCCTTTATAAATGTCGATATTTCCTGCTTTTTTCAGGATTACAATAAGGAATTAAAAATAAGATTATGATTTGGAAATAACAATACTAGATACAAATATAACATATATTTATAGCAGCATATATTATACAGGGTGTTAATGAACTTATGTCAAATATTTTTGCCACATGCCCGTTATGTCAAAATGAGGTAAATATACGAATTTGTGTTGAGTAAAATGTAAATTTAAAATCTGACTTACCTCAACATTGCAAGGAGCCACCTTTTGAGAAGATTTGCTTGCTTCAGCGCGACGTATCCAATTCGCTCGCACGCGTTGGAACATTGCCACGTCCTCTCGAAACGTATTACAACCACATATTTTGCCGAACATTTTATGACACGTCTTCCAATAACTCCGGCAAGCGATTTTGCAAAAAATCTAGATATTATGAAGCACCGTCTAAGCGCTAGGCAATTTAAAAGGTCCTATTAGAGTGTCATTAACGATACCGGTCCACATGTTCACTGAAAACTGTTGCTGAAAGGCACCCGACGTATTTCGTGTGGATTTTCGATAGTCCAGTGGCGAGTGTTGTGGACGTTACGTACACCATTTTTATTGAAATATGCTTCGTCTGTAACAAGTGTTTGCGCTGTAAATTGAGGATTTCTATTCCTGAAGCAACCATTCGCAAAAATCTCGACATATCGGAATGAGTTGTGCGATATTTCTGGTACTACGATGCGGATGTACTTCACCGGTGTTCAAAACTCTTTGTGCTACAGCAACAAATGTTCTCAGTGCGGGGGCACATCGTTCAGGATATCTCACACGGTACACTTGACAAGCTCTATTGGCATTTTCGTTTGCTTCGTCATAAATTATGAGCATATCATAATAATCGCGATTGCTAAATAAATGTGCTATTTTCAAAAGAAAACTTGGAAATACGCCTATTAAATGTACCTACTCTCGAAAAACAGTACAGCAATCACTACAACAATGTATTATTCTACCAATTGACTTTCGAATACAGTCCGGTTTCATAAGAAACCTAAAACTCGTAAAAAGTGTTACAGAATTTTTTGTAAGTACTCGCCGCAATAAAATACATGTATTTCAGCAGTTCTAAAACAGCTTTGAACACATTTTGAATTAGCCTTTTTCTCTATGACTTTAAACTTCCGATACAAGTTTGTAACATCAGTTAACTCGGTTTTTGCTCCTATTTTACCCCTTTAAATTTTTCACATAAGTTCATTAACACCCTGTATAAACAATGAGGCAAAATATTATAACTAACATAGAATGAGTCGATTAACAATTAACACAATAATGATTATTATTGCAAAGTACATTTCTCAATGCAGTTAGGTACAAAAAAATATTTGTAAAAATTCTTTGAAATGTTGGATTTTGTAATGTTCTCTCTTGATTCTTTTAATTCTGCGTTTAGATCTTTAAATGAATTGTTGTAGAAAGATGCATTGGACATGACGGTGAATTTAAAAAAGTTGTGCATTCCTTGTTGGAAACTATAGAATGTAAATAAAGTGAAGTGAAAACAATATATTTTTTTGCACTGCAACCGACTTTAGGTTTATTGTAGGCCTTTATAATCCTAAAGTTCCTTATCCTCTAATTTTCTTCAGTTTTGATGGCGGCTGTATTACACAGCTTATAGCTTTTAGTTTTTCTCTCTTACTATGTTTGCAATGCCCTGTTAGCAATTCTAGTATGACTTTTCATAAACAAGTCAGTCGTTATTTTCTTTTATGGCCCTTTTAAGAACTCTTTGTTTTGCCATGTCTGAATAAGGGCAAAAGCAGAATAAAAAGAACTTTTTTCTGATTTTATAAAGAAGTATAGTAGAGTAATTGCATAAAAATTACTGAAAGTGTCTCATAATATTAAATTGACTGTTATTTTATACAATATCTCGTTTATAGATTAAGAAAACAGATCATCTCTAAATAAGAAATTCCTTAAAATACATAATCTGTTGGTTCTAAGTAGTCACAAACTGTAGATTAGAATATACATCATTTTCTTTTTATGTATTTTTCGAAACATTATTTTTAAACGCGTACTTATTGTTTTATTGTTTTTAAACTTCTATATTTTCCAGGTTATCCAAAAACTGGCTACTACGGTGATTACGAGGGATATGGCTACTCAGATGGATATGACTTAGACTCGTATTATGGAGATGTCCATGGACATGGATATTGATTGCGGCTGCCCCTCTAAGTCAAATCTTAGGAGTAGTTAAATATATTTTATGATACCTCTTATTCGTTGTACAAATAATTTTTAACAATATTTTTTGTTTGTAAATATAAGACATAGACATATAAGATATGTTAGATTAATTTATTTATAAAATAATAAAAAAGTAATTTGGCCAAAATTATTCCAAATAATTTCTAAATAAATCAATATAGAATTTTTTAAACCTAAAGCAGCTTTTTTCAGTCATTTATACCTATGGTACGTACATACGTATAACAATCGCTTTCGCAAAAATTTTAAAGGAAGCATATCATTTGATATGCTATAACATGATTTAAATGAAGAAAGGTTTCGATTTTTAATCATTTTATTAATTGCCAAGAATATGTAACGTACTTCTCTGACATGTTATTTAAACAAATATGTTTTTGTAGTAGTTAAAAAAGTAATTTTGTTTATATAATATGAACAAAATGGCAGCATAGTTTTTACCTAAATCCCAAATAAATATTATAATTTGTTTGACACCTGGTAGTCCACAGTACAGGCCCCCCCTGGAAAGTTGATTACCACATACTTTATAACTCCTAAGGATCATCCTTTTGACGAGTCTACCACATTTTTCCTCTGCGACTTTTCTCGATTCCTCCGCTTTGCCACTCGGAAAAGTCCAAAAACATGGCAATTTCCCGGAGTCTTGAAAAGTCAAGACCACATCTTTTATTTTTAGCTTAAGTAACTGGAAATTTTGTTGCAAATGCCGATTTAAATTTGTCAGACAGAAATTCTTCCGACATTGACGTATCTACTGGTCGAAACATGCCAAAATAACAGGGTATTGAAAATCAATTATCACATAGGTAATTTTTAGTAAAATTAATTGTAAATAATTAATTCAGCCAAAAAGTATTGTTGTCCGACAAATTTCAAGCCGCGTTTTTTTCAGTCCGACAGCTGAAAATTGGAATTTTCACGGGGTATGATAAATCGATGACCACATGTCGGACAAAAATAACACACGATAGAAAAGTGTTTTTTATAAGCAAAAATTGTAATGTTCGACAAAAATATATCCGCAAATCGTTGTCAGTCCGACAAAAAGTGATTAAAAAAATTTCGTAAAAAATGCACATGTATTTATAATTTCTAATAAGGTATTTTCATGTATTAAGTAGAATTCCATATAAATATACAATACAGGGTATTTCAGAAAGACCTCCCGTAAATACAGGGGGCGAGGACGACAAAAAATAAGAATTTTTTGTTATATGAACTATCTCCTCTTGTTTTCGAGATACAGAGCCACAAAATAAAATTTTCTAAATAACATTTTTATGAAAATTTCCAAACTGTGCGAAATATTTTTATGAAATTTGGTATTCCGAGGTTTTTAAGGATGCCAAATACGATGGTCTAATTATTTTTTGTATATTTCGTAGAGGGCGCTAGTTATGCTACATTCCTATTACATATTAAGTTCTACTTTTTTTAAGGTTAGGTTTTTTACCATTCGGGCTCCAATTTCTAATGTACAATTTTATTTTCTAAAAACAATATACTCTTGTTAGAACTTCCTAATGTGGATGATTTTCGAGAACAAAGACTTTTAATTAAACTCTTACAATATTACGGTGTATAAAATAAGTGACTTTTTTCAAAGCTCAAAGTTACTTTGAGAAAAGTCACTTATTTTATAGTGTAATATTGTAAGTGTTTAATTAAAAGCCTTTTTTCTCGAAAATCGTCCACATTAGGAAGTTCTAACAAGAGTACCTACATTATTTTTAGAAAATAAAATTGTACAATAGAAATTGGAGCTCAAATGGTAAAAAATCTAACCTTAAAAAAAAATAGAACTTAAAATGCAATAAGAATGTAGCATAACTAGCGCCCTCTATGAAATATACAAAAAATATAATTAGAATAGCGTATTTGGAACCCTTAAAACCCCTAGACTACCAAATTTTATTTTATCTCCCTGTATCTCGAAAACAAGAGGAGATAGACATATAGTTCATAAGACAAAAAATTCTCATTTTTTTGTCGTACTATCACCCCCTTTATTTACGGGAGGTCTTTATGAAACACCCTGTAGATATATATTTTTCGTTTTATTCTTGTAATTGTAAATCTCTATATGCTCAATTTAGCCAAATAAATATCGAGAAAAGAATTAACCGATTTCAAAAAAGTATGTATGGTGTAAAAAAATTATGCACAAAAGTTTTGGGATTTTCTTTTAGAAAAATAGGAAAATTTTTGTAAAGAAAAATAAACAAACGCGAATGAAAACTTAAAAGAGAAAAAAACATTTTTATATCAAATATAATATTAATTTATTTAGAAATAATGCATTATGCACTAAGATAGTATTAATCGCCACAAAAATAACTTTTTTTTGTTTATAACTTTTAAATTTTTAAGCATAAAATAAGCAATATTATAATTATTTATTTGAAACAAATAACGATTATTGATTTATTGATTTTTTAATAATTTGCGGACATTAAATCGTCGGACACTTATATCACGATTTTGTACAGTAAATTTAAAAGTGGAAAAAATGAAAATTAGATATGTGGTAATCGATTTTTCATACCCCGTGAAAATTCCGATTTCCAGCTGTCGGACTGAAAAAACGCGGCTTGAAATTTGTCGGACAACAATACTTTTTGGCTGAATTAATTATTTACAATTAATTTTACTAGAAATTACCTATGTGGTAATTGATTTTCAATACCCTGTTATTTTGGCATGTTTCCACCGGCAGACACGTCAATGTCGGAAGAATTTCTGTCGGACAAATTTAAATCGGCATTTGCAACAAAATTTCCAGTTACTTAAGCTAAAAATAAAAAATGAGGTCTTGACTTTTCAAGACCCCGGGAAATTGACATGTTTTTAGACTCTTCCGAGTGGAAAAGCGGAGGAATCGAGAAAAGTCGCAGAGGAAAAATGTGGTAGACTCGTCAAAAGGATGATCCTTAGGAGTTATAAAGTATGTGGTAATCAACTTTCCAGAGGGGGCCTATACTGTGGACTATGGTGCATATGATTAATGTCAACAAGTTATGTATCGAAATAAACAATTTCAAGGTTTTAATCGGAAGTACAAGTGATAGTTGTCCTCATTTATTTAACTGTCGTCTACTAATATCATTAATTCGATCATTAAAATCTTTATTCGCTAGGTACATTCTTAACAGTTTTTGTAACTTTTCCAATCGGATGCTCTTTCGATTATTGTTTTCCTTAAAACTCACATTTAAATCTATGTTCTGGGGAGGATCGTCGTTTTAACCGAAATCCACGTATTCTGCAGGTAGCGCTGGGACCCTCACCTCTTGCTCACTTCCTAAGAGAGAACGGGATTGTCGGACACCTTTTGATGGCACCATCTTCAATGAATGCCGGGAGAAGAGCGAGTCTCACTAGTCGGTTATTCTTCATTGTGACTGCATGTTCTGCCTAAGGCCTATAACCTAGATACATCCCTGGAATGGTGTTGGCTTTGCTATTGGCTTTCAACTAAGTCTTTTTCTACACTATAATGTTTTTGGGTATTTGCAGCATGGTTACTCTTGTGTCTATATTTGTAAACTTTACCTTGCCTAACTACTATTTGTAGGCATTACTTTGTCTAAGCACTTTATGATGTAGGTGTTCTTAGAATATCTAGCTTCTTAGTGTTTATTTTAATTAGGAACTGCACTACAGGCATAGAAAGTCCTGAATGGAGTTTGGGTTATCCCGTAGGATTTCGTTGCAGGGTCAGAAACTTTTGGATGGATTGATTGTTAGGATTGGAGCAGGGCTCTCTTGAAAAGTGTTCTTCTATCCTTACTTTTAAACTGAGAAAATCTAGGTCTGTTAAGTGCATATAATGCAATTAGTAAAGAATTTGGATCGAATAATCTATATTGGCCAGGTATCAGTCCTTGGTTAATAAATTATAAGGTACCAGGGTAGACGTTCATTACCATGCATAGTGATTCCGCCGAGATTCTATCGAGATGTTCGCATTGGGATTCCACTTTAGGCCTGTCTGTATTTTAGGTGTCCTACGGCGAAGTCGGTCCATACTGGCATCTGGGATTATCCTTTAGTGTGGTGATTAAAAAATTGAGGTTCCACTATTCGAATGTCACAGCGTTCGGTGAACTTTTCAGTTTCCAAAATTCGAAACTGGATAAATCTTTCGCTATCGCTCCAGTAGTCGGTCGCTTTGGCAATAGCATAGGCCTCCATCGGTGTTGTCTGCTGCCGCTTTGGTCGTTGGGAACTGTTGGAAGCTTCGTGGAGGGCTCTGACGGAAATTTTCGAAACCTAATCGATGGTTTTGAAAATCGATAATTATTGTTGCCAGTGTTGTCATCATGTAGATGAACTATGGATACCTTTATAATTCAGATTGGAAAATGTTATGAAATTCCCAAAATTTACTAGGGACTGAAATATTGTAGTGTAACTTTCTCTGTTTATAACACATGCCTTTTTTCCATTAGGGTGGTACATTCTTTTGTGTAATGTACGTGGAAATATAACCACAAAAATATTTTCATAAATGCACATAATCCATGAAACTTGAGAACATTTTTTTTTAACTATAGTGAAAAAAAAATGTTCTCAAGTTTCATGGATTATGTGCATTTATGTAGTAACATTTTAATTTGTCAATCGCATATTGCTTTACACTGACAATTAAAGTTTTCAAAGATGAAAAATATGCTACAAACACTATGTGGTATGATGATTCACTCAAATAATATTGACGATAATGCCAATATTGCATTTTACCCACATATTTCGTTTACTATGTGCTTTCTTTAATTAGATATTTTGAAGGCTGAATTAATATTTAAAAATTAGCTGATCATAAAATTAAAAAAAAACATGGTGACACATCCTAAAGTGCTCCAATACTTACAATGAGGGAACTGGGGAAATGATTTTCATTATTCTCTTGACTAAGCTCAAATATCTGTATTTATCAAAAGTTTAGAAACATGAAACTTATCTCCCATTAAATTTATTATTAAAGAAACAATTATAAAACACGGATATTCTTCAAAGAACCCTAAAACCGCAAATGATAAAATATTCATTAACTTTTATATTTACCTAGAGAAAAAAAGCATATGTGAAAAAATTACATACAATTTTGGAGAAACAACACATAACGAAGATTTGTTAGAAATATTTTCTAATTTATTCAATATCTTCGTGAAAAGTAGAACTATATTTTGGATGAAAAAATGCGGTCAAATTGACAGCAAAGTAAACATATGACAATAACACAAGGCGTCCAAAATATTCCACCTACTAGCGGTTTACCTTTTACAGATAATGCAAAAATGCTATTATGTCAGAGCAACACTATTATTATTCCTTCATTTCACTTGTAAATTGCTGGTTTCGCATAACTAGTTAAATTTAATGTATTGAATGCAAATTAAAAGCAACTGTATACCCATGACAGTATCCGATCGGTATGCTTTTATATTATCGTTATCTGCACTTAGTTCTTGAAGATCCCAACTTACATGATATTATACTTGGAAAGAAGTAAAGCTTGAAACGATATGTTTTTATAACCATACCAGACAATTTCCGATGGAGCTTAATGTGATACGGTGTTTTATTTTGATGGTACATGGCAATTTTAACGTTCGCTGTTTCATCGTGACAAGTCAATATAAGTAATGAATCAGCAAACTAAAACCCAGTCGAAATTGAACAATTTTTAGCTAAATAAATTAGTCAAAAAATATATACAGTTTTAGATGTGATTTCTCATAAATCCAACCTAGTATGTACATATGCATTTTTTCTGGAAGACTGAGTTTTTAATGTACCTTTTTAGGAAACTTGGTACAACTGCGTCAACATTATCAATATCGAATCCCATTTTTGTTTTAAAGGTTGGTAGATTCAAATTTGATCCATAAATTGTTTATTTTGTAGTAACATATAAAAAGATGTTGGAAATATAGCAAATTATGATAATCCCTACTAATATTAAAAATGTGAATGTAAGTTTGTTTGTTACTCTTTCACGCGAAAACTACTTAACCAATTATCATGAAACTTTGTACACATATTCTTGGAGGTATTAGAAGTAACATAGGATACTTTTTATTAAAAAAAATATTTTTTACGAAAGATTTTTTATATTTATTGTTTCAGGTTAGGTCATTTTTGTGGTTAATTCGTGATTTTAATTCTTACTCTGTTCTTCTTTAAAAATGCCTCGGAAGCGGAAATCTGGTCTATCCAAAAATTCGTCGCGGGCCCGTGCCGCCAAAGTTGCACGAAATCAATTAATGGCTTCAATGCAAGCGAAGCCGCGGGTAAAAGCTAGTATACTTGATAAATTTCTTGGGCCGAAAATTAAGATACTTATGTAAAAGTCTTTAAAACAATACATTCTTTATAGGTCAGTCTTCGCAATCACAGGAGTTGTCAAATTATTTGTTTACTATGTATTCAAGTGGGAATTTGGTCAACATTTGTCATGATTGTACTAGTTCTGAAGAATATTTTAAAATAAATAAAATAAATTGAAATGTCAACATTGTACAATATTTTTATCTACTATCCTAATTTTCAGATTTTTAGCAATACAAATAGGACGCAATTATTTCTCAAGAATATTCAGTATGTTCACAATATTTGAAGAGTAAATAATAATAATCGAGGTACGAAACAGAAACATATTTGGTTGAATGATTTCCGGGCTGATGGCAACGTCGTCGATTTACAACTCTTGACGTTTCGAGAGACATATGGCTCTCTTCTTCAGAAGTTACTCTAAAACAGTTTCAGAGTAACTTCTGTGAGGTATGGGCAAAACAAAATTTATTAAATTAACTCTGACTGATATTCTTTTGTGCAAGGGTTTATTTTTTAATCTTTTTCTTTTTCGGCGTGGTAAACATGCCCAATTAGATAAAAATGACTGAAAATGCCAATAATAAATAATTTCAGGCTAAATCTTGTATAAACTTAATGATGAAGAAGCTTCGACAAGTAATTTTATTGTGTGATTTATGAGAGTGTTTAATTAAGAGTAAAATTTCTTTTAAATAAACTTTCCACACGTACTGTTAAAAAATAGATTTACTCATTTTTCGTTTTCGGTTATGGGTTTCGTAATTTCTTATCCCATCCAACTTCAATTCTAACGACCTGGAAAATAACGGACTCTGTAATTTACGGCAAGTAACATTGCTATCAATTTGTCTCCACAGTATTGAATACTTGTGTTAAATGAATCGCGGTGAATACCGTAAGTATGTCGCCGGCCCTGAAGAAAACACGAATTTTTTTAGACACCTTGAAATTTTTCTCACGGTATCCCTCGTCGAAAGTATTAAAACCTATTCCAAGTCACTGTGCAGTCTCATCGTTGTTTTTAAGTTTATTAACCTTTATAGCATTATTGAACTCATAAAATAATCAATTTATTTTTTTCTCTTTTAATTTGACACGGTGTGTTGATTAATCCAATCCAAAGCTGTTTCAATGACTTACAGTTTCTGATATACCAATTTCTTGCAGGCGATAGAAGCTTTGAAAACGATTTCATATATAAAAACTGGATCAGTTTGAACTGAAATAATATCGTTTCAACTCTTCGTTCGTGACATAACCTTTTTGTTTGTTATACACGCCGATTATGTAGGTAGACATATATTTATGTGTGTAAAATAAATCAATTGAGTATAAAAACTGTTACAAGCCGCTTATGATGGTTAAGCTCTATCACGTCAGGTTCAAGGTCATTTGAAGATCGCTGAGTCTGAATCCGATGTCGCTTGACCTCTATCACCTCATGTTCAAGCTCGTTTGAAGGTTAAAGTACTCGTAAGTATTGGAGGTGAACAAAATTGAAAAAAAATGTTCACCTGCCTACTTTTGTCTGTTTGTCTATCTGCCTTTTTTCCCTACACGCCTGTTTGTTTCCTTATTAGTCCGTATTTAATGTCCACCTGCATTTTCTCTCTGTCTATCTACCTGACATCTTGCCTTTCTACCTGCCTTTCTGTCGATAATTTTACCTATCTTCCTATCTGACTAAATGACTAAATGTTTCGATCTGGCTGTTTTCTGTCACCCTCTAAATACGTAAATGTCCACTGACAGTCTGTCTGCTTCCTTGCCAGTTTGTCTTCTTACCTTTCTGTCTACCATCCTCTCTCGGTTTTGCGTTGATTGTACAAAAACTAGATTAAAAAAAAAAACTTTTGAAAGCCTTCAACAATCAATTCGCTTCTCTCAGCATAAGTATATTAATCGAAATTCGGGCAAGAATGCTTACGTTGTTCCTGGAATGATTTTCGAATCGCGTTTCTTTTATGTGCTTTATTTGTGTCTCTCTTTAGATTCCAGCAATAGTCTGCTAACATATTCTTCCCCCAAACGCCTTGATATCTTTGTTCCTGGTGCATTTTTCTCCTTGTTCTTCACTAAAAGCTCCCAGATTTTCTGGGAACCAAACCAATCAAGATCAGAATGAAGAAAATGAAGTTTCAGATTCATATCACATTTAGACAGGGGGTGGCAGAAAAAACCGACAGGTAGAAAATTTTGTCATTTTGTCTGGGGTGACTTTTTCAGCTTTGCAGCGGGTTGTCGACGGCTGCTCCATCGAAAGTATCAGCTTCAGGTGGTGTCGTCTGCTGCGGCTCTAGTGTTTGGGACGGCAAAGAGCTTCTATGAGAACTGCGGCCGAAATTTTTGAAACATAGCCGATTATGTTATTTTCAAACCGCACCTCTGCTTCTCGGGAAAGGTAATTAAGGTCCCCTCGGATATGGGTTTCTACTTTGACCGGGATGGATGCGTAAAGCAGTTGAAGATAGCTTCGTAGTTTCGACTAGAAAGTTTAGCGAAAATTTGAAATATGGACTTGGAATACGACAAGACTAAGAAATAATAATTTAGTAGCATAAACATAGTAGACTTCTAACATGTTTCATACTATAAATTTTATGTCAGTAAAAATAATTTGAATTGTATCTCATATTCTGAATTGTTAAATATTTCTACGTTAAAAATGACATTTTTGTTTATTGCTGCCATTTTTTAGTTACATAGCTTCAAAATTAATAATGACACGCGCAGGCAGTTTTGTAAGAATATTTTTATGTAATTTATTATAAAATGGTAATAAGAGCATGAGATAAATAAAACGACCCATTTCGGAAGACGAATGTTATAAAAAATATAAATATTCAGTTACAGGAGATTATGTAGGTCCACAAAATCCAATGAGTTTAAATCTGGCAAACACGGAGGCCATACGACAAGACATCTATTCATCTATAATTTTGTTATTTATCTGCAAGACTAATAGTTACAATAAAATAATTTCAAAAAACATCATTTTATTGGCATCTTGTTATTTCTTAATGTAATTATTTCTTTATTAAGTTTAAATAGGTTTTATGTTAAAGTATGTATCTATATATTTTCTATTATTCATATCAATATATACCTGCAAAAGACTCCCTAATAATCCTTTAATTCTGGCATAAATATTGCAACAGTCTCCTTGTTACAATTATTGCATGGTATGTATGTACGTTAAATTGTGCTTAACTTAACACATGTTTCGCGGCTTCTTAATTGTATTCCCTGTGTTAAAATTGTAACGTTATGTAATGTTGCACAATGCGCGCCCACCATTCGGTAGTCCTTACAATTCTAAATTAGGCTATCAAAAATTTGCAACCATGAATAAATTCATGCGACCATTCGGCCAAAAGTAAACATAAAAAACTTTCGCTTGTAAAGTTGAACTACTTAATAAATAATTCATCTTTTAAGGTGTTCCACTTGAATAAATTTGCTCGCCTAAATACTACTGGTTCTTTAAGGGCAAAACCACTGTACATTTTCTTAATTAAATTTGCCGAAATAATAGAGTTCTCAGACTGATCAAGTTTAGTTAAGAATAATAAAGATTATTTAATTGATTTCAATTTAAACTGGTACATACCTCCGAAAGGAATAATAAATAAAAAATGAGAAATGAGATTTTAAATATCACTACATATGTTAAAAGTCGTTAAAGCTTCTGAAATAAATTTTGGGCGTTCTGGTACATCTTTCAAAATAACTCTAAAAATAAGTCCCTTTGTTGGAATAAAATAAGAAGTTATTTGTGTTAAAAATTATCTGTACATGAATATCACTATTTAAAATATTCAGTGGCGTTGAAATTTCGAGGCTATTGATAGTATTGATGGTACTGACCCCTATCTCACTACTGATTGATGTAATTGTAAGCCAACTTAAAAAAAATGTGTCTATAATTAGATGTATCAGAGATCCAAGTTTCATAAGTCCATATCAAATATCACCAGAAACATGTAACAATATGTCATATTTATTTTGTTGTTCAATAGCTATATTGAAAACGAACGGTTCTGCGACCAATTGTTGCATCTTATCTTTAATAATAATAATAATAATAATAATAATAATAATAATAATAATAATAATTTTTATTCCAGTAGACCATGTAACATAGTATAGGAAAAGTCAAAATACAAATATTACAACGACATCAACAATCGGTAGTATGCACATATTAAAAGAAGAATTAAAATAACAAAGAATTAACAATTCATTAAAAGAAATATTTAAAACGAATGAACAAAATCTTAGTGGGGTGCAATCATAACAATTTACGCATATCTAAGAAATTCATGAGTGCTATAAAAAACGTTCTCTAATAAATATTTTTTCAAGTTTTTTTTAAACAACTGCATGCTCTGTATGTTTTTTATTTCTGGGGAAAGCTTATTATATAACTTAATACCAACATAGATAGGATTCTTCTCATATAGTGACAAGTTATGCCCAGGGACAACTAGCGATGATCTGACTCGTGTATTATAATTGTGAAAATCTCCATTGATTGTAAACTGATTTAAATTATATTTAACATACATTAAGACATCGTAAATAAATAGACAGGGCAGAGTCAACAGTTTTAGCTTTTTAAAATATTTTTTGCATGATGTTCTTTGTGACACACCAACTATAAGTCTAATAGCTTTTTTTTGTATTTTAAATATTCTACTAATATAACTAGAAGAACCCCAAAATATAATACCATATCGCATACGAGCAACAAATTGAGAATGATAGAAGGATATAAGAGTTGTCGTGTTAGTGACAGATTTTAATCTAAATAACGCATAAAACATTGGTGTGAGCTTATTAGAAAGATTATCTATATGTGTTTTCCAATTTAATTTATTGTCTATGTACAATCCAAGAAATTTAGTGTGCTCAACCTGAGCTATGGATTTATGATCAATTTTCAAAAGATGCGTCTCATTTAATACAGATGTCCGAGGAGTAAAATTTATGAAAACCGTTTTTGACGTATTAAGACACAACTTATTTACTGAAAACCAGTTTTTAAAATGATTAATCATTTCCTGCATTGTCGTAACACTATCCCGTACACTCGATTCATTAGTTAAATAAGTATTATCATCAGCAAACATAGTTAAATTATTTACACATGATACAGTATTCGGAAGATCATTTACAAATAATAAGAAAGTTAAGGGACCCAAGATGGATCCTTGGGGTACTCCAATATCTACAGTTGCTTCTTCGGAGTAATAACCATTTATGTCAACTATCTGTTTCCTATTAAACAAATATGAAGATATCCAATCATAAACCCTACCCCTAAGTCCATAACGCAAAATCTTCTCCTTCAACAGATCATGACTGACTAAATCAAAAGCCTTGCTAAGATCCATAAACAAGCCGATACATTTTTTATTTTCATCTAGAGATTTATATAAATTGTCTATAAAGCAAAGTATAGCCGACTGCGTGTTTTTATTTTTTCTAAATCCATGTTGGGAGTTATGCAAAATATTTTGACCGTTTAAAAAATATATAATCTGATTAAATACTACTTTCTCAAGGATTTTAGAGACAGAACTAAGAAGTGCTATAGGGCGGTAATTTTCTATATTGTCCTTGGCCCCTTTTTTATGCAGAGGTACTATGCGTGCTAATTTAAATGTGTCTGGAAATACACCTGTTTCTAGTGACATATTAATTAGAAATGTTAGGGGAGATAAGATGTAATTAGCAGCATTTTTTAGCAAATTATAAGAGATAAAGTCAGTACCCGTAGAATTAGATTTTTTTAAACTCATGATTATATTATATACTATATTTTCTGATACGGGTCGTAAAAACATTGTGTCAAACGTTTGGCTTATTGAAGCAAACTNGAGCGATAGGTAATCTTTCTATGAAGATATGACGGAGTTCTGCTAACAATAATTGTATTAAATAAAATTGCCGCATGCAAAATCCTCCTTTTAGACATATCTAACCAGTTATTATCTTTTAGTTTATGGGTAATATGTTCCCCCTTACGAATACCAAATATCAGACGCAAACAAGAATTTTGCACCTTCCGGATTTTGTTTTTGTATTGTACTGTTAAAAGTGGGCCATAAAGAACATCGGCGTAATTAAAAATAGACAAGATCAATGTTTCACATAGTGTAGACTTTACTTGCAATGGCAAAAAGTGTCTACTTCCATAGAGTAGCTTTAATGTACAGTATGCTCGTTTTAACAAATGATTTATATGTTTTTCAAATTTTAAACCGGAATCAAAAATGACACCCAAACTTTTAGCCTCATGTACAATTTGAATACGTTCGTCCTCAATAGATATATTTATACTATCACGTATTTCATCCACCTTACTAAACAATAAAACAGTAGATTTATCACAATTAATATTTAAACAGTGATTGGATGCCGCTTTAATAAAATTATTTATTATTTAGATCCCTATATTTATAACAGTACATGCATGTACCACTTCCTTAGGGTCAAAACTGTAATAGAGCTGGGTGTCATCGGCATAAAGGTGGATGTTACAGTTTTGAAGAGTTTTAATGAGACTGGATGTATAAACAGCAAAAGAAAAGGACCCAAAATAGACTCTTGAGGAACTCCACTCTTTAGTTCTAAACAATCGGATGATTCACCATCAATCATAACCATTTGTGACCGATTAGCTAGGAATGATTTTAATAAGGTGATAGCTTCTTTTGAGAGACCTATGTAGTGTAATATTGCGGTTAATAAATCATAATTTAAGGTATCAAAAGCGCGACTAATATCCAGCAACTCCAGCACAGTACAGTTTCCGTTATCTATAGACCTTACTATATCATCGATAATATGAAGAAGAGCAGTCGTGCAACTATCCGAAATCCGGATTGAGTTTCGGGTAGTTTTGAATTTGAGTCGAAATGTTCTTTTAATTGTACCTCCATAGCTCTTTCAAGAATTTCCGATAAAACTGGCAAAATACTAATCGGTCGCAAATCCTTATATCCAAGTGGATTTGTTTTTTTTTGGCAACGGTTTTACTACAGCAATTCTCCATAAGCTTGGGAAAGTATTATTGTTTAAACAGTAATTAATAATCTGAGTTATATAAGGAATAACATGAGGGCAACACAACTTTATCAATCTAGAACTCAATCGATCTTCACCAACTGCATTTGTTTTTATGAGAGCAATTGTCTGGTAGACAAATAAATCGTTTATTTCAACTTAAAATCAGTATGTACCCCTTTTGAATTTTTGTAAAATGATAACAACGGCTCTGGAGTTTCTTTCGAAGAACAAGAAGATATAAAATAGTTATTAATTTCATTAGGGTTTTTTAAATTGTCGGGTATTGGAACAAATTTATTAGAAATTACATTATAGGTTTTTTCAGTATTCCAAAGAGATTTAGAGTTTATGTTTTTGAATTGACTTGCAAAATATGCTTTTTTAATATAATGAACATATGCAATAAAGTCCTGAAAGATTTTTTGTAAGTTGTTGGAGCACTGTTGTGCACCCTTGAAAGAAAGTAATTTATCTGTCTCTGTACTTCAGATTTCACAGGATATTTATTTACTTCAAATTATAATTACATATTTGTTCGTTGTTAATCCAATGATAAGTGGAAATTGTTAACCTTGCCTTGATATAGCTATAATTTATCACTTAAAAGCAGGCGTGAACAGTATTATGAAAGTTGATATGTCGAAACTCTTTAATTGGGAGGTTCTTCTTCCTTCCACATTAAAATGAAAATGTTCTATTAACAGTTATTTATTGATTTTGAACTGACATAAATCACTTCACGTGTCGAGATGCAGCTTTTAAATGTTATGTGAACCATTCAACCGAGCGTTCTTCTTTACTTTCCTTATTCCGCAACCGCATAAAATATCTGACCCGACTTTTCGCAACTGGCTGATATCGAATACAATTAAGTATGTCCTAGTGAGAAATATATTCGGTTAAGTACAATTTCATGCTCTTAAGAGACATATCAGTAATGCGGGCAGTATAATGCATTATTTTTTTTGAAATTGGTGATATTGTGAAATGTTATGGACATTAGGCATACGTTATTGTATTTCTAGTTTCACAACTTGCTTATTATTCAGTTAAAAGTTTACAATTTAAGGTTTCTTTACGCCTGTAAAGTTTTTCAGGTACCAGAAAGTATACGCAAAGTAATCATATGATATTTAAGATTTTTCTTGTCAAATAGAAAACATAAATCATATTTTTTCCTCAAATTGTACTATATTTTCAGCTTTTGTTGCGTAATTGATAAAACTGTGCTTCGTGCATGCTACACTAATTGTTTTATGAAAAACCGTTGCTCCTGTTCAGTTTGACATGAGAAGTTACTATATTAATTATGACGTTTTGCGTATAATGTGGTATCTAAATATAACTTTTCAATATACATTGTCGAATTCTACATATTGATAACCTACATGAGTACAGAATGATTATTTAAAAAAGCCCAGAACCCTCCTGGGGAAATTTCTGTAATTTTGTAGCCCTTACGAAAGGTTGACTATATATTCCCATTCCTACTATTACGTATAGCATACACGAAGTACCCGAATCAGTGAGAAAAAACATGCACTTGGTTTTTTGTCATACTTTCATTAACTTTTGAATTAACAATGAAATTTTAGTAACACTTTTTTAATCAACTTTTCAATATTGTCTAGTATTATTACAGTGTGGCTACGATTTAGGTGACACAGGCTTATAACTCAGGTGTTAATTGACGAATCTTTTTCAGATTTTTATCACTTATGCAGATCAATGGGGTGGACATTTGAGGATCATTAAACTTACGTATATCCATAGGTGTGCGTTAGGGGAAATTAAAAGGGGGTCGATTTTTCGGTATTTTTTATTAGCGAATAAAATACGGAAATGCTGATGCCTTAGTCTTAATCAGTATCATCGAAAATATACCCATGTCAAGTTTCATCCACATCGTATACAGGGTTGTACAGAAAATTCATTTAATACAAATGTAAATAAGCTAATACAGACTGGATAACAAAAAAAAAATAGGTATAAAAAAACTCAGTTTATTTGCTTAGTTTCAATGTAGCCGCCATCTCTCCTTATACATTCTTCTATTACCTTTCTTATATGACGATTTACTTTCCGCAGTTGTTCACAAGAAATGTTTCGGCATGCCTCTCTTATTCGTCGTTTTAAATCTTCCATGTTTTGTGGATGATTGGTGTAAACTTTATTTTTAACTGTACCCCAAAAATAAAAATCCATTGGTGTAAGATCAGGAGACCTGGCTGGCCAGTCCTGCAGCGGGCTACGAGGCCCTATCCACTTTAACGGAATTATAGTATATCAATACTAATAATACCACGCCTTCCTACTATATTTCCACAGATTTTGCAAGTTTTAACAGAAGCATTTTATTTACTTATAGCAGAAAAGTTTCCCTCGCATATTTGCATAAATCAGTTGGAAAACTTATACTGTCAGTTTCTAAGTAGAAGGAATGTAAAATATATTATTTTTACCTCAAAGAACAATAAGGGGTTTAAAATAACAAAATATTTACCTCATTTTTTAAAAAGATCAAAAAATATTTAGTATTACCTACTTAAATTGTTTTCTATAAGGAACTAATTATGAGAAAAAATAAGACGTATGCCTTATTCAATTTTTAGATACATGACAATGAGTAGAAGTTTCAGCTCGATTCTAAATAGAAAGGCCTGTATATTTTTATGACTCCGTTTTTAAAGGTAAGGAAAAATGAGTACGAGAGCATGCATCACAAGAACGGTGTTGTACAAAAAACTGTTGTATTTGGTTCAAATTTTCGTTAAGCTGATAGACTTATGAGAGTCCTTGAGCTTTCATAATTAGTGGTACTCCTGGTAAAAATAGTAGTGTCCTTCAAATTATTGAGCAATATGACAAAAAAATAATATCTTGAAAATGAAAAATTTTTCATATAAAATGGAAAATTGTTTTTCTTTGAAACACAATTAGGAATCAACTTCTTTTATACTTCCAAAAAAAATAATAATGGCGTGGAAATTCTAGGGCATTTAGTGGCAGATCCTCCCAGTTGACATATTTATACACTGACAAAAATTTTATGTAAAATTACAACTAGATCATTGAGTACTTTGACACCACAGTAGACAATGTACCCAAAATGTAAATTTTCATTATCGATATATGTATAAGTAGGTATTTACGATACCTAAAGCGTAATTTTACTAAGAAAGAGTTGTTACACGGGGGTAATTTTCTGACAATACTCGTGAGCAAAACAAAATTTCCAGGAATAATTGATCTCGAGTGGTATTCCGTAAGAAGATTTCACAACAAAATATAAAAATAATGATAAAAAAATGATATCTCCAATTTTATTTATTATGTTTACTTCGTAGTAATTAAACGTGGTTAAATATAGAAGGTTTTGAATTATCTTAAACGTTAAATTTCAAGAATATGTCAGTTGTTGTACTTGCGTTGTATAAGCGACAGTTGTTGTAGTCATACAAATAAAAAATATTTAATTGTTTTTTAGATTGTATACAGAGCCGACAAAATGAATCGCTTTGGTCAAGAAAATACGGAAGTAGTAAGGCAAGACATTGCGAAGTAACACGCGCTAATACCAAGAAATCTAAAGCAAGTGCTTAGAGACAATTTACTGATTTTTGCTTTGAGAAGTCATATCGTTTCGATTGGGAAAACATATGTGTTGAGGAACTTGGATTGATTTTAGAGGATTTTCGTTTCAATATGCGCAGGAAAGATGAAATAGATTACTAGGAGAGTGTGGTGAAAGTTTTATGGAACTCTACTGTGAAACAGTTACAAGAGCATTTTTATAAAAAATGTTATCGCAAATTTGATCCTTGTTTTCGGACATTGTTTTTATTCTTTTAATAATAAATAATATAGAAAGTTTAACAAATCGCACTGGTTGATTGTGGCAGTCATTATTATTCCATAAAGTCCTGCTGTCACCTTTTATTATGTCAAAATATTTCCACTGTAACACCTTCTAACCACGGCAACGTTAAGAAATAATTAATTGTGTTATATATTTCCTACCTAATATCCTACATAACGAGAAATAATGTTATAGGACCTTTAACTACTTAACAAAATGCAAAAACTAAGACGTAATTAATTATTTAAAAATAAAAAATTCTATACGATGTAATATACAGGTGGAAATTATAGTATAGAACGGAAAATTATCTAACTATTGCTATAAAATATTAACAAACTTATTCAAAAGATGTATCAATAAAATTTTATTATTTTTAGCATCAAGATTCCAGAATCCTGAGGCAAAGGTGATCAAAAAATGCTACATGAAATAGTAGGCCACACAAAATAGAAATTTTCCCATTACGATCTTGAAATTCTGGAAATTTGATTTCAGGAGTATGATCAAAACAAATTTTTGCCAAATTAAAAAAATATTGTTATAGAACACCTTGTATACATTTAACACTACTAAATTTGTTAGTTATAACTTATTAATTACTTTTTCATAATTTTTTACTGTTAATTTGAAACAGTGTCATAATTTTCATAAATAAATAATATATTTTAAACATATTAAATTCATTAAATTTATAAAGTGCGAAAAATTCAGTATTAAAAAGATACATATATGGATAACTCTCATTCTCCATGTATTCGTTATAGAAAAAACTTCATCAGCGTGAAGTCTGGTTATCTCGGCGGTCAAGAAATAAAATAAAAAGAAAGGTCATATAAGGCTTCTAATAATATAGGATTGATGCTACTGATTTTATGAGTATTTGTAATAGAATAGCTCTGGAAAACCGTCTATCAACAGAAGCATGGCCAAAATTCTTAAGCCTCTTGAATCAGTTCGCGGAGAAAAACTTCTTCTTGCATTTTCAAACATCTATTCATTTAAATTAATTTAAATGATCTTGGAAACAAACAATTTTGTACAGAATTTACTAACTATACTAATTCAAATTTAGAAGTTGATATGATAATGACAGGGATGAAGCGCTTTTCCATAAAAGCATCATGTTTTGTGGTAACCTCAATCGCCGGATAATTTCTTGGATAGTTAGCAATTTTCTTCTGCTTTCTGTTAAGTTTCCTAGTGGCAATATGAATTTTTATATCTGTATGGGCTGCTAACAGAGTTCCTGTGTCATGAGGTCTTTAAACAACTGTTTAAAGACCTCTCAACTGGTTGAATAAACTTATTCAACCACACCTAGAAAATATGACTACCCGAATTGTGCGCTTCTTTCCATATACATGCATTAGTAATTTACTGTACTACACCGTATGTAATTATTATGTTATATTATTCTTCAGGAGTAAAAGTTGCCAATGCATTATGCTTTCGGAGTCACTGAAATAAATTAACTATAAAGTATTTGATACTGTCAAGGACACATAATTGTCGAGCACTACAGAAACTTAAACATTATCGAATAATACTTTACTTGAGTAACATTGGAATTAAGACACGAAAAATAGAATCGATGAGTTCGGAATGCCTTGAAGCGTTATAGGTTGGTCTTTTACATGGTAAACTAACTTACTTTAAAAATATTGCCCAATTCTAAATAAACCACCCGATACAATCAGCAATTATGGTAAATAATAGCAATGCTTAATATTGAAGAAGCATGTTTCGTAAGTCGGAAGAAAATCATGTATGAAGCATATCAAACCTGATATACTGGTTAAAACATAAAAGGAATATCAAATATGTACGAGGGATTTTAACAGTCCTATAATAACATTCAGATCACTATCTTTCAATAAACATTTCAGCTGCAATTTTATGTGAAAATCATAATAAAATTTACATCAGAACGAAAGTCGGTCTTGTGCATACAAAAAGATCCGAATATGTATACACAAGGCTATTAAATAAGGTGTGCAACAAAGTTAAATATTGTTGTATTTGTCTTTTATAAGGTTTATAATCTCATACACATTTAAGAAAACGAACGGCAATGGCTTTGTTATACTGAAAACTTTTAAAATACCATTATTGCTCTATTCAACAATACCTTGCAATATTTCTTTATTTCAAACGAAATACTCGAAATATAATTGGGATGGGTCGGACAATAAGTACCCTGCACTAAAGCTAAATGATTTTGGGATTAATGGCAAAAAGATATGCAAAAATTTATAAGAGTATTTATAACAACTTTTGTCAAATATTCTAGTTATAGAAACCAGTTCGGAAATATAATATTTTTTGGTATGTATTTTACTAATTTCGCTTGAAAACCTTTTTTTTATTGCAAATAGAACATCTTACACTGTTTCGCTTCAACTTTTATAAATCTAAATCTAAACTATTTTTTCTAATGTAGCAACTAATGCAATTTCTTTAGGATTTCTGTTACTTTTTTATACTTAATTGTCAATTATAGTGATACAGTCCAATAAAGACATTATTAGTACCTACTAAATTTTTATTTAGCTAAAACAAAAGAGATTGAATTTTATAGTTTAATAAAACATTTTTATTATAGATTTACTATCCAATAAATTTACAATTTCCTTCAGAAGCCTGGAAGTAATAACAGTTTTAATACATGTGGGATTTTGTGGTGCATTAACATCATTTCTGGTTATTCTACAAATTCCGTCTTCAACCAACGATATAGCTGAATCCTCATCGAATATTTTATTGCTGATATCATGGAGCATTGAACATCATTCTCAGAGTTTTTTTACTGGACTATGTGGACGATCTTCGTATTACAAACATTTCTTCAGAAGTTACTTGCTTTCCGTAGAGAGTGTGGATTTTCTCCCAATTAACTATTTCATTTTCAGCAGTTTGTGAGAGATTTGTGCTCTCTTGGCTAAAAAAAATTATTTCCACGTCAATGGTTGTTCAATTGAGTGTTAACCCCACGTATTTTACTTGGGCATTGGCTGGTATATAGTTGGATGACAATCTGTTTTTCTGTTAGTAAGAGTTACTTATGTGACTTGGTGACTTGAAGATTATCAGGATTTCTATTGGTAGAAATTAAGGCTTTGTCGTCTCCAAATGATGCTTTTTGGTGGAGTTTGTAGTCGACATATCAGCAGTGAATATAAGGTACAATAATCCAACACGCTTCCCTGGAGTATATTTGATTTGATGAGGTTGTATGTGGATGTTTTTTGCGAAGGAGTTGAGAGTATAAGTTTGTAAAGAAAGCCGGTACTTAACGTCCAGAAATCCAGCATTACAATATTTGTTTCCTTCCAGACTCTTGATTAGTATAATTACCTTTCTTTGTGTCTGTTGTACTGCAGAATAATTTTCACCAACGCCAAAGATGATATAAAATTTAAATATAAAAGAAGTGTTTACAAATATTTTTGTTAGTAATGGTATTGTAGGAAACAACTACACTGCTGACTAATGCCCCGACCAGCATTGAATTACAACATGTTTTAATGCCAATTTACAGAATTTAAGATATAACATACTTTGTACCTTATATATCGTATTAAATATGTATAAATTACTATTCACAGCTAAGTTTGTCTACTGAATACAAAATATAAATTGAAATAATTTTTTCAGAGGAGATACAAAATTAATGACATATTTGTTGTTATGTAGGAATATGGAGGTGTGAAGTGGTTTATTATTTTTTTCATTGTGTTCTTAGAAAGCTTTATTCTTGGTTGTTATGTAAACGTCTCAAAGACTACAACATTGTTGTCAACAAAGGATCATCTAACACCTTCTGCAATCAGCAAGGATAATAGTATCCTTAGGCTATTTACTTAGAGAGTAGTATTCATGTAAAAACTGCTTGGAAATAAATTATTATATAGATTAGATTAATTGTGACAAGTGATACATTTTAATCTTCATTAACATGTAATCGGTAGGCGATGTCTTCATTATTATGCATAGAAAATATTTTAAACTACCGTTTTCAGCGCTTTTGTTAAGATGTACACGTGTTTGTGTTAGTTACACAACACAGAATTGCCGACTATTGCCGACATGCCTTAATAAGGAACTTAATTATTTATGAGATTCAGCAGCGACTACTTCCGCTCCTTATTTTATGATTCTGATACGATTTGATAATTAATTTAAGCGAGATAATTCTGAGAATTTCACTTCAGGACATGGAAATTTTTATTTTACGTACTTCACCCGCAGTTATAATAGGTGTGAAGTATCGCGTATCCGAAGACACGTGACCTACTTTAATTGCTTAATTGCAATTACCAATAAAACCGGTATTTTCATA
>NW_019416255.1:315829-526309 GCF_000390285.2 Anoplophora glabripennis
ATATATAATTACTAGAAAAAATAACTTCTTTATTATCTTTTAAAAGGAAGCCATTGCACACATATATATTGTGGGGCGCTGGAGTCGAAATACAATGGCACTTCAAGTTCTCATCATAGTAAATTTTCGATGTTGCCAGTTACCTCTTCAACACAAGCAAGATCTTTGAATTAAAATATCATGTACATATATTTGCTCTTTTCTAATAGTCTGTGATACAGCTTCAGTACCAAATAATAGTTCTTCAATATCACTCAACTTTTTATTATATACAAAATTTTTAAAATTTCCCAGGAAATAAAAGTCTAAAGTATTTAAATCTGCAGATAGACAGGGCCATGGAACGGCACTTTGCATACCAGTTACACTCTGCAAGTGTGGCTTCAGTGGTTCTCAGTACAGTTTTTTATAATCTTCAAGGACCATTATCCAGGTCAGTACTTTGTTAATATTATCCAACAGAGAGATAACTTTTTAACTTTCCATATCGTTCTGATACCTATTTATTTATTTACTAATTTAAACAAACTACCTTTAAACATGGGATGTCAAAATATAGTCACAATACAGTGAGTTAAATAATTCATAACAAAAAGAAGGTATACAAAACAAATATTATTACAATTCTAAAAATATAAAATAAAAAAATAAAAATTTTTACTAAAACTCTGCTGGGATGCTTGGAGGGGAAACAATGCCCGCGATAAAAAAGCGATCAAAAGTGTAAATGTAAGTAGTTACGAAATGTGTTTCCGAATTTAATAAGTTTATCGAAAAGGTCTAAATCAGCAACAGATATAAGCATATTCGTAACAAACATCATGCTTAGAATGGGAGAGTGATGATGCAGGTATGTAAATCAAATTCGAAAATAAACTATTTGGCTTTATTAACCTATGCGGTACTAACAGAAGCAGCTACGTGGGAAATTCGAGTTTAGGTGGTATATAAATAAAACAGAATAGTTTCGATGTATTTATACTTAATTTAGATGACCTTTTAAAATACGATGTGCAAAGTCCATTTTAGAGTTATAATAAAATCTAGATCTTTTATACTATTTAATCTATTTAAAATGAATATTTTGGAATATTGAAATATAATTCTACTCTCCATAGACTTGTATTACGACAGCTCTCTCTTCGGCGAGTGGACCTCTGAATACGTTCAGGGTTGACTGGTATTCTTCTGCTGCAAGGCTCTGGAAGTTTGGGGCAGTTGCGGACATTGAGGATCTCTTAGGGACTGACTCGGCTGTCATGTCCGAGAGTTCTACGAATGATGAGTCGTAGTGGAGCTTCCTCCGAAGTGACTCTAGGTGAGATGGGTGTCTACTGCTACAGTGGTGGTCTATTCTAGGGGTGTGGTCGTTGCAGCCCAGAATGGAGATCATCAGGACTCTGATAACACCGGCCAACAAAAAAAAATGTTATGTAAACTTTACATGCGGCATATGATTTTCTGTGTATATTTGATTCCTGAGCACGAATCCATAGTCTGTTTTGCTCCATCACCCTGATTTTTGTTTTGCTCCATCATCGCTGAATACGTTCAGAAAATCGCTATAAAATTTCAGTAAAATGGAGAAATTTAGAATTGACGAGATCTTGATATGCGACACATGTTTTTCGACGTAATTTTCCATCCTGAATCTGATTCCGATGTCAGAATTATTCCATAACCGTCTAGTCTTCAAAAAATCGCCGAAGATCTTCAGAAAAAACAGGCAAATTTTGAGAAGTAACGAGATCTTGACATGCGGCATATGTTTTCCGACGTATTGTTACCATCTGAATCCGAATCCAATGTCAGATTTGCTCCATCACCGTCTAGACTTCAAAAAATCGATGAAGATCTAAAAAATGGCAAATTTGTAGAAGTAACCAGATCTTCATATATGACTCATGGTGTTCAATGTATTTTCGTCTTCTGTTAATTAAATCATTGCTCTTCAATCTTCAGCATACTATGAAAGCGAATAAGGATAAGAATAAGAAAAAGGATTAGCATATTTATGTCATTTGTATCTCCTTTCGAATAGCCGTTGATTTTTCCGGCGTTCCACTACCTCATCAAACCATGAATATCTGGGTTCTATGCACTATCCGGGAATGTTTGTGTGCACGAGTCTGCTTTGAGGGTGTGCTCCAGAGCATTTCATACGTATTCTATTCGGCATCCTCTTGTTGCCCAATAAGCCGTCACTTCTCAAATTTCGTCCTTTCTCTGAAGATCTTCAGCTATTTTTTGAAGACTAGAGGGTTATGGAGTAATTCTGACAACGGATTCGGATCCAGGAGGTAAAATTATGTCGAAAAACATGTGTCACGTGTTAAGATCTCGACTCTTCCTAAATTTCTCCATTTTACTGAAGATTTTTAGCCATTTTCTGAAGGTATACAGCGATTTACGGAAAACTGGAGGGTGATGGAGAAAAACAGACACGGGAAACCATATGCTGCATGTCAAAATCTCGTTACTTCTTAAATTTCGCCCTTTTTCTGAAGATCTTCAGCGATTTTTTGAAGACCAGAGAGTTATGGAGTAATTCTGACAACGGATTCGGATGCAGGAGGTAAAATTACGTCGAAAAACATGTGTCACGTGTTAAGATCCCGACTCTTCCTAAATTTCTCCATTTTTCTAAAGATTTTTAGCGATTTTCTGAATGTATTCAGCGATTTACGGAAAATTGGAGGTTGATGGAGAAAAACGATCACGGGAAACCATATGCCGCATGTCAAGATCTCGTCACTTCTCAAATTTCGTCCTTTTTCTCAAGATCTTCAGCGATTTTTTGAAGACTAGAGGATTATGGAGTAATTCTGACAACGGATTCGAATCCAGGAGGTAAAATTACGTCGCAAAACACGTGTCACGTGTTAAGATCTCGTCACTTCCTAAATTTATCCATTTTACTGAAGATTTTTGATTTTCTGAAGGTATGCAGCAATTTACGGAAAACTGAAGGGTGATGGAGCAAAACAGACTATGGATTCGTGCTCAGGAGACAAAAATATATAGGAAATCATATGCCGCATCACTTTTTTTTTGTTGGCCTCGGTATCATCACCATCGCTGCCGTTATCACTGGAGCTGCTGGTATCTTCATCAGCTGAAGGCGGATTACCTGAAGGGGCTGGCCTCAACTGGTCTTCTTACCACAATGGGAAAAGGAGCTGCGCTTACTGGAGTAAATGGATCTGCAGGACTGTATTCCTTCACCGTGACTAGGTCGCGGGATTGAAATATAACATCAGGTTCCTGGTCCTGTTTGGAATTCAGGTATTTCTTCCTCTTTTGGCTACGTCGTACCCTAGGTTCTTGGATGGGTTCTCTCCTATGGCACGGTTCCTTCGGCTACAGCTGCGTATTCCAAGGAAACATTGCAATTGACGTTTGGAATAGTGCCTCGGAAACTCTTTGTTGACTGTTAGACGTTTATTGAGAAGGTTTGTAATGGTATCTTGGATCTGGTGGCCAAGATACTCTACCATCTCTGTGGCGATCATACACTTCTCTGGATACGTTCTACTCCACTTACTGTTCCAAATTAGTTAATCTCTTTATTAAATTAAACTCTGCTCATCATCAATTCATAGATCTTTCCAGTTCTTCAACTGACCAACAAAAGGCACTCAGCTTAGTACGTCTGGCAAGTCATTAATAAATATTAGGAAGAGGACTGGTTTAAGACTAGAACCTTGTGGTACGCCAAAATGTGCTAAGAAATCTTTAGAAGCTCCGCCATTATTTACTGCAAACACCGATTGGATAGATATGATAAGTATGAAATTAAAAAAGTTTAAAACTAATTTGGTCGACCCGTACTTATACTATGGTAAAATGTCATGATCAGTTCTATCGAAGGCTTTTCTAAAATCTCTATACTAGTCCAGACGGTATCTGTTTCAAAAAGTCCATATTTGGGTGAATCGTATATCCACGGAGATTTTTGGCTTTTTGGCTTTCAAATATCACTTGAAATTAAAATTTTTTCTATGCGCATAAAAAAACGTGGGCTTAACTTTTGGCGGCACAATATGCTAAAAAAATTCGAAAAATGTCATATTTTTCTTCTTATTTAATTATGTATCTTTTCAAGAGTTGATTTTAGGCGAAAATGGAAGAGGGAAAAATGTTTGTAATTAATTTTTTTTTACAAAATATGACTAGTTAGGTATTTTTCGAAAAATTTGCCCGGATGTCCCAGTACATTTAGTGCAAATGACGGTTAACTTTGATCGGCTATAACTACGTATCTAATTGACCAATCAATCTGTTTTTTATTATAAGTACAAAAATTCGAGCAATATTTAAATAAGCGGCAGATCTCTCCTAATTGAGGGATTCGAATATTTCAAAAAGTGTTTGAAAGCTTGAGAGCCCGTCTATATGTGATTAAATTTTCAAGTATCTAAGGGCCTTGGTTTTCGCTGTGCAAAATTTTGAAAATTTGCAATTTTTTTTTCAAAATTTGGATTGCAAAATTATTATACAAAATCTGTAGAACCGATTTTCATGAAATTTGGTGTGATAATTCTACATAACATGAAGTTTTCTTGAGCCAAGTATGAAAGTCCTATACCCAATTTAAAGATCCCAAAAAAATTCTCTAAAGAGTAATGTTTTTTAACTTAATTTTTGGTGATTTTTTCGATTTTTACAATAATCATGATTCATTCGATTTGTAACTGGTAATATTTTGTAAAAAAATTAATTACAAACATTTTTTCCTCTTCCATTTTGGTCTAAAATCAACTCTTAAAAAGATACATAATTTAATAGGAAGAAAAATATGATATTTTTCCAATTTTTTAACATATTGTGCCGCCAAAAGTTAAGCCCACGTTTTTTTTATGCGCATAGAAAAATTTTCATTTCTAGTGATATTTGAAAGCCAAAAAGCCAAAAATCTCTGTGGATATACGATTCACCCAAATATGGCTNACTTTACATGCGGCATATGATTTCCTGTGTATATTTGTTTCCTGAGCACGAATCCATAGTCTGTTTTGCTCCATCACCTTTCAGTTTTCTGTAAATCGCTGAATACGTTCAGAAAATCGCTAAAAATTTTCAGTAAAATGGAGAAATTTAAAATTGACGAGATCTTGATATGCGACACATGTTTTTCGACGTAATTTTCCATCCTGAATCTGATTCCGATGTCAGAATTACTCCATAACCCTCTAGTCTTCAAAAAATCGCAGAATCTAGAATTTTATAAAATTATTATAATAAATTTTTATTTATATTGACTTAAATTTAAATGTTTTTTTTCTATCTGTAATAAAATAAAAATCAAAGGGTCAGTTCACTCTGTGATTATCATGTAGGATGGAGGAACGTTAGCAGACTCAATCTGAGAAATTGTCATCAGTTACCTCCTTAAATGATTTATATTCTTCATATCCATCTCATACCTCGTGTAATTTGTGGTTGAAGTTTCTATATCTTTGTTTGATAAAGTGTTGTCAAAGTAATATCTCTTCACTGATGCATAGAAGAACCTTTTCAATGTAGAATGATTATTTCTTCTTGTTTTTATTAGCAGTAAATTCCTAAATATGCAAAATAAAATTTAAACGAAATAATTACCAAAATATTACGATACTGCCTCATTAGTATTAAACCTAAGTTTAGAATTCCTTCTCTGATTGACATAAATTGTATCTAAAAGTCACTATATAACGTCTTTATAGAACAACTTGAAATTACCAAACAAGGTGGTTAAGATTCTACGATTATTACAAGTTTACACTTTCTAATAGTCCAATAAACATTTCTTTAGCCCCTTTCAGATGCTACTCAGCTTCTCTTGTCACGAAGAGAGGTCTGATGGATGTTATTATCTCCCAAAGAGTCACACACGATGTGGAATATAATGATTACCACGACAATTTTCCCTGTTTTGGCAAAAGATAGTTGTCGTTCGTGTCCTTAAAATGCACTAGAATGAAAATGAATGCTTTAGTTTTATATTAACTCTAGATAATTATTATGAATTAGGCATCTTAAATATTTCTCCTGTTAATTTGTGTTATAATGTAAAAGGAATAGTGCTTTGAAGTATCAACTTATACGGAATACTAAAACAGCATTATTTGTGCTTTGAATAAAAATTGGAGAGTTAGCGAGAGTCTTCCTTATTACAGATGATTATTAAATGTGCCCCAGGTGGTTGTCGTGGAGTCTTGTGATGTCTGAAAGACGATTATTATGTTAGTGATTAGTTCCTATATTTAGAATTAGAATATGGATTGATTCGTCGTGATTTTTGAAATATATAAAAATATATTGCAGAGTTCTATACTAACAATAAATTTGCGTAAATGGAGTACAAAAAGACTGTAATTACCGATAATGAGAATGATATTTCAGCTTTTATTAATTTTTCTGATCCTCTTGATTACTAGCATCCTTCTTTTGATGAAATTTGATAAGAAATTGAAACATTCAGATGGTATTTTTTATATTTAAAGTAGTAAATTTCAATTGTGAAGAGAAAGTAATAAAATTCTTACCTAAAATAATAATAAAGGAAAAAATAGGAAAAATAGGAATTATCCGGGATTATTAATAATTTGTATATTTTAAAAGTAATTTTTATTTGAGTGAAATATGAAGTTATGTTTATTTTGTTTTTGAACCTGTTGCACACATTTCGTATATTTTTACACAATTGATACCACTAAGTGAATTTGTTTGTTATACGTATATAGGTACGTAACGTCATTTTTTCCTACTTGTTCATAAGTAAAACGGGAACAATATAAAAGATGCCATAATCGTTTTCAGCTAGAACAATGTTGTGGTTTCAATACTGATTTGTTCTGTCAGATCTCAGGTGATCCACAAAGTTCGATAGTGAGTCCTTTCCTTCTCATAATGTTTATCAATAATATCGCCAGTGACATGGATGTTGGGCTTTTGGGTTGATGTTCTTAAATTTTACAACTCTTACTGGTTATATTAATATTCAAAATAAATATATAACACTTGACGACTAATAACAAACGTAGGGGAACGTATAATTATGTCATTTCATCGGAAAAAGTTTAATAGTACTTATGTGATTATAAGTTTGGCATGGGGTATTGCTGAAAAGCCATCTCAGTATTGTGTCATTTTTTAAATTATTTTATGTAAATAATTATTATTTTTATTATTTTAATAGTTTAGTCTTAGCCCAATCCAAATCCAAATTACACTAAAATAGCAGTCATCTCTTAGCTCAGAAACCACTGGATCACATCGGCACAATACTGGTAGCTCTTATCCTCACTTGTGGGTCTGAAGAATGATTTTAAACCATTCTATAGGTCAGTTTACAAGAATAAAGAAATGTAGAGGTAAATACCACATGTAGTTAATTCATACGCACTTAAAATTTGCTTAATTATAAAAATTGTTTTCATTCATCCTCTCGTTCTTTCTAAAATTCTCAAACGTCGTTTTTTCCAAAACGAAAGTGAAAATGAAATAAAGTGTGTCCAAAAAGTAACGCAGGATTTGAATTGTGCAGAGTCCCATGTACGACGGATGAGCGAGTGAATACCGTAAAAATTCAATAGAAGTACAGAGAGTGTGTAGCTGAGACTGTGCGTAAATTACTTGGAATTTTCGGTAGAAGGAACGCCCCGAATGAAATAACTGTGAAAAGATTAGTTGCTAAATTGGAACAAACAGGTGAGAGTGTGGCGAAAATTCCCGTAACCTCAGTGCGCCGTCGGTCTCTGCAATTAAACATTTCAAAAAGCATAATACTGCAGATTTTAACAAAAGATTCAAAATTCAGCTAATCCAGGAATGGAAACAAGACGACCATTTTATACGCTGGACTTTCGTTCACTGCATATTGGAACATGTAAAAACTTTAACAACTTTCTAATTAATAAAATCTTTTTTGCTCATATGAAATCCTGCGTTTCTTTTGGGAGACCCTTTATATCGACAGATATAGGATAAAAATAAATAATTTTTTTCTTTTCTATTACAACTAGAAACTATCGCGTTTGTTCGAGATAGATTCCTATTTGAAGTAGTTCGTCTCTATATATCGCTGTACATCAGTCTACGTCGTAATTATACCGTCATTTTTTTCCTTGTTGGATTGCTGCTCCTGTTTACTCGTGCAATGTGACTTTGAACGATCCTAACATAGGTTCATGGTCAATACAGAGATTATGATCTTTTTCATGCATTCATTAATTTTTTTTCTTCACTGTCAAACTCAAAGGAATTTCCCTACTTTTTTAGGTATTATTCTTTGACAGTCTAATGATATATTTCAATCAGTGAATAATTCGTTTCAATTTATGTTAGCGCTCCAGTTTAAAGGTTAATATTTAATGATATTTAATGATGATATGATAAATAAACACAAGGATTTCAAATAATATAGCGTACACATTTCTATATTTGTTATTTAAATATCTGCTAAATTAATTGCTTTTGTCTACTGAAATCAAACTATTTACATACCGCGGACGGAAGTAATTCTCCATCATTTTCTAATTTTCTTTTAATGCTAATTATGTAATCATAATGCTTTATTCTCAAGGAACATCCTGTGATTCACATTTATTTATCGATTGACGGAAGTAATAAAGAAAATATCTGAAAACGTGCTGTCGATTTACATATTGCTGGATGCTACAAATTAGTAGCACTAGAAAATGCTACGTGAAATGGAGAAGTATTTCGTATCTAAAAAAAGTGAGCAGATAAAGTTGCTCATCTTAACGAAGTCAAAATATGTGGCATCCTTTTTACTTTCTCATTTAGGTGATGTATTTCGAATAGATGAAAATTATAATAAAAAATGGTTATATAATTCATGACAAAATTGCTATCTATAGATTTAATATGTTTTTGTAATGAATTCCCTATAAATATTGCAATTTTAATGTTTCTAGAAAAAAAAAAATCGTTGTGAATGTAACTGTAAAAATAAAACGATAAAAAATGTAATAGAAACGATTAAGATAATCTCTAATGAACCTTAAGAAAATAGGAAGATAAAGCAAACTATTGAAAGAAATATTACTTTTGTCAAATGTGTCATAAAAATTAAATGTTTGCGTGTTGAAATTGCTCACATGGTGCAAATGCTAAATTACACACACATATAATTGAAGAAATAAACAATTAAGGAAAATTTGTGAGCTTAATTCTGAATGGTTCTTCTGTCAACCAGAAAGATAAATTCTGTTCATTTTTTAATTTTTAAATAAATAGCAGCAAAATTATTATATTTTATCATAATGAAATAGAACTCGATAGATAAATGACTAGACTGATTGTAAATAAAGAATTTTCAAAAAAAATCGATGAAGAAGAATTAGATTTGCAAACCTCTAGCAGTTGTCGATAGTTAAACAATTTCTGGACTGGTTATCACATCGTCGGTTTATACTTCTTGGCATTTCAAGATGCAATATTTATATATGCTGTACAGGTAGTCATTTTTTTCTGCGTGGTGGCTCATATAGTTCGGGTGTATAATTTGAAATCACTGGTTCATTTATTTTTACTATCCGAATTGCGTTTTTCAGTAGAGTATTAGTCAACATTTTGTCAAACCAAAATAATGGTGGCAGTTCGTTCTGTTAAGTGTGTTCTTTTGCCCTAACGAGTCTCTCCATTTATCTAATGTATGCTTTTGTCACATGTGCACGGAATGAAAGTCTGTATCTCTTAAACAGTCAAAAAGTCTTAACCGACAATGTATCAACCAATCTAGAACTTATTCAACAATTGACAGGTGGTTGATATATTTGTCATATACAGAAAACTAATTCAATTTTTATTCTTCATGTTTCAATCACTGACTCCAGTTTCATGAAACAGTGCCACGCAACTTCCAACTATTTACTCAGATTCTGTACTGAAAACTCAATACTCTTTTGACTTTAGCTTTTGGTTCTGCAATGACCCAAGGAATAAGTTGAACACAAACCATATGAATCCGAATACGGAGAAGATAAAATAAAATGGTACTCTGCCATTCCCAGATGTTCTTGTCAAGAGAAAACCGAACGGCACCCAAGGGCGTAGTGTTACAGATATTCAACCCGTATAGATAGGAACCAGCAAAATAGATATACCAATATGTAGAATACTGATAGGATGCTATGTCTTAAGGAGATACAATATCAATACCATCTATAACACCTTAAGGAAGATACAGACATACCTTCCCAAGACGACCTTCAAGAACAATTCACTCCAAGGCTACAAACAGAAAGGCACGTCAGTATGAGACTTAAGAATTGTCCTTGAAGGATGACAACGTAGAAAAATGAGGAGAGGGAAGATACAACATGCACGATAGATCTAACTAACACCAGAATTTTGGTAAGAGAAACAATTGAAATCTAGAAATATGGAGATAATTTTAATTAGAACTGCCTGGAAATTGGAAATGAACCATTCGCAAAAATCATGAACCAAAAAGCCATGCACCGGAACACCATGAAAAAGTGCAATACACATATAACACCAGCCATAGCATTAAAACTCTGAAGATGGGAATAATTATATTTCTTGAAAGGTTAAGAAGTCTAAATCCAAGGCGTTCAACCAAGGAACAAGAAACATCTACTGAAAAAATCTCCTTTATGAATATTTTGAGGAAACAACTGTAATACCCTGTATACAATTATTACTAAACTAATATTATTGTGATGTTATTACACTTTCCTTTGCATTGTTCCAGTGCAAAGTTATGAAATATCTTACCATGGTGTATTAAGTTTAAATCAGTTCCGCACTCACGATTCTACTTATATCCAATTGTCATCTACTGAAAGCTGAAAAGAAGACACAGCTGATACACCGCCATTAAGATCTATTAGATATACTTGCGCTCAGATAAATCCTTCATGCGTTTCGCAAATATGATTTATATCTTTTGCCGTCCAAAGCTTCATGCAACTAATCTGATGAAACAGCTCGACTAGTTTTGCCAATGGGACTCATAATATTGAGATAACCATAGCGATAAGTGCCGCAAATAAGCAATTAAAATGTGCCATCACGCTTTATAGCATATTTCTGATGCTTGAGTCGTTAGTCGTTGATTTATTTTTATTTTCACCCATGATTGGGCTGTTATTAAAAATGTTATTACTTATAGATTTTCATATACGGCTCCTTGGCCGAGTTGTTGTCGTGTGAGCAGTACGGCTCCATTAAAGGAAGATCTATCGTTATTAACCTTGTCCAGAAAACTCGTTTTGTTAGTGGAAAAGTTGGAGATGAACTAAGTCGATATTATCTCTACCGAATTTACTAGTTTTCGACAGACTTGACCATGATATCTTGTTGCAAAACGTTAATTTGGCAGTACCTACAGTCTGGTGGATTGAATGCTTATATACATCGGATGTGGTAGGGGCAGCTACTGTTACCTAAGGTTCTCCAAACAGCAAGATGGCTGCAATAAAAAAAAAGAAAGAACAATAGTTATATTGTCAGTAAGTATTTTAGAGAGGGGAAGAGTAATATTCAAAATTAAATAATCACTCTGTATCTATAATCAAAAAGATAAATATGTATGGACATATGGCATTATTTTGTTTGGACACATATTTCTTTAGTAGATTTTTACAAAAATGCCTTCGGTACAAATATTCATTTAACTCATTTCATAGAACAAAATTTATAAATATAATTGGAATCAATTACATGTCAGTATTACACGATAGATTTAAAAAGCAAGGAAAAGTGTCCAGTTGCAAATTGAGTGCATATTTAACTGACCCTTGCACTATGTCCATCTCTCTCACTCTCTCTATAAACTGGTGGACTGATTCAGTCATTGTTCCAGATTCTACTACCGGTTATTTAATTCTAATGCACTCAGCATTTTGTAAAGAATATTTAAACCCCGGAAACTTGGTGAATGGGAGCCAGTCCTGAGCCAGTCCAGGGGCCAGTCCAAAGCCACTTTGAAAGCCAGTCGATGGCCAAGAGCCAGGTTACCATTTTGTCCTCCACAAGACAAGTAACCGCTCAGAGGTGTAAGTATGTGTTTTATATAATAAAATGGGAATTTAACAACAAATTGTTTTCTATTTAAATATAACTTCTAACAGTCGACATTGGACAAGAAATATAATGCCCTGCGAATAATGGTCGTTAATTAGATAACAGGCCTGTCTACAGGATAGTAACTGCACCACCGCAATCTTCGAGCTATGAAATACATTCGAATTCACAGTTAGATGTACTATCTGCAAATGCAGAGCAACAACTGACCCCTTCGCTTCGTCACGGTTGACCCGCACTATCTCCCTCCACGTGCATTGTAGGTTGCCAACAATCTACATGAATATTACAGTAGTGCGTAAAAAAGAATTTAAGTGCATTTTAAAAAACTAATTATATCTCAACTATGTATTTGATTAAAAAAAGAATTTCAGATTCGTATTCAGGGGAATACGTACTATTACTCCTAAAAAACTGACCTCCAGCCCCCCCCTCCCCTTATATTTCATTTAATAAATTCTTCCTTAAAATTTTCTTTAAAACCGAATCCAGTCATAATTTTAACAGCTTTGCTCTGTTAGGCAAATACATTCCTACAAGAAGATGAATAAACGAGAATAGGGTAATATGTATTTGAATTAATAAAACTGTAATAAGCAAGTACTTTTTAAAGTATTTTATACTTTGCCCAGCCGGTTCCATAGTAAATACATATATCTGGAGATTTTTCTGCAAATAAATATAGATTGTGACTTGATCCCACAAGAATTTAGAATCCAAATATACGTTCAAGAATTTAATAAAATTTGTATTTATATCACTATCAATTTATCTTAAGGTGAATATCATGGGGCCTCAGTCTTTGCTACATTTAAGGAGAGTTTGTAAGTAAACCACTTCTGAACATTTGACTGTAAACTAAGAATATCTAGTAAGTATAATAATTATTTATTTTTTATAGATATGCTAGTATCATCAGCAAATAAAATATTTAAGACGTCATCATTTAATATATTCATGAAATTATTTGTATATATTAAAAAATATCGGTCCTAGTACGGATCCTTGAGGTACTCCATGTTTGACATATTTTAAATTTTTCATTGTTTTACACATATTGCTGACGGCTTGTGACATCGATTCTAAGCTATCTGCAGGAACAAAAGCAGCAATTCGTCTAACGCCAGAATTTTCTTACACTTCCCCCAAAGTTTGTTTTTAGTTGCTAACGAAGTCTGATGAACATTCGAGGAGAGGAAAACGGTCGATTAGCCTCAGCATGCAAACGACAAGATTCAAGACCATTACCATTTGCAAGTCCGTGCATAGAATGTAGGTGTGAGCATGAAAGTTCTCTATGTCGGCATAGAAAACATTCTCAAAAAAATGAGATGTTCATTATAAGAAGATGATCAATATAATTTTTGCGAGCCGTTATTGGAACAAACGTAAAGAATTAGTTCGTATTATTATAAAACTTAAAAGATGATGACTTTCTCGGAGATATTACTAAATACTATATCAAGACAAACAAAATTTTTATTATCATGTGTATGTCATTAAATTTTGAGTTCTGTAGAAGAAAGTTGAGAATATGTTTTCTAAATTAACGCTCTTTTTCAGAATATCGTGCTATTATTTCGTGGATTGAAAACTGTTCAAAAAATAATACCAAATTTGAATTTATTGCAATTTCTTTGGAAGAAAATTTTAACACCAACATTTCTGGACGTATGTTCATATGTACTTTATTTTATATTTTTTGGAATATTTTCTGCTTATTTTTTTAACACCTCTATAAGTATAACAGGAAACAGAGGCACTAAGTAATATAAATATAATATATGTATTTTCTTTTAGATTGTATTGCCAAATATGTCTATATCTGTGAGATTTCATTCTCCGTAAAAGGGTCTTTTGTCTGGATTAAGTACATGCTGGCAAGAACAGATTTTATATATGAACAAATAAAAATAAGTCTTCCTTATTTAAGCAATGCTATTCGCGAAGACATATGTAACTGCCATAATAAATAAAACAGCCACTCCTAGGTGAAGCATTCCAGTAAATAATTTACTTAAAATTATTCAATAATAAGCTGATTAAGTAAACCGATCTCTTTTTGTTATGTTTACGTGTTTAAAGAAATACTTTTGACGAATTTATTCATTCATTCAATATACTTATATAGCAATATTTACTGCTGAAAACATGTACAATTGACAGACGGGAAAGTATTTCTTACCTAATTGGATCATTAGGTGCAATATATGTCTAAACAGTTATTATCTGTTCATATTGAAAAGAGAATTAAAAATGTAGAAGCTGAAAAATGGTATCAGTACTAGTCGTGGACTGATTAATCTATTGTTATGAAATATTCCTCTAAAAATGCAGTCAAAAACTGATGATGAAACTTGAAAAATTGTTAAATCATAAACAAATACAAAAAATATTGTCTCTCTTTACGTATCTATGCCAAGGTTGCTAATTATTTCTGAATTTATGAATAACATTAATTCGAATGGAGCAAAATATATTTTTACGGTAATTTCTTCCAATTTGACATATTTTTAGGTATTTAGTAGCACCATGATAACCAGTACGATAAATAAAGTTAAATAACGCTAAAAAATTAATATCGCTTTCTAACCTTTCTGTTGACAATTTTCATAGACACAAAATGCAACTTCGCACTGTTGTATTAAGAGAAATCAAACCAATTTTATCTGCTGGTCATTACGAGTATAATTGCCATATATGGACTTATTCAAAATATACTGGTACCTTATTATTAGAAAATTCAAGAAAGTGTTAGAAATTGTTATATAGTTTTAATCATTTATTTTATTAAAAAAATGTTCAAAGAATTGAACAAATAATTTTTAAAACTATATATGTATTTGCAAATTAATATTAATTAGTTAAATTAATATTAATTTACACACTTTTGTTCAGTGTGATGTTTCCGTATGATGAAACAAAATTAAACAACATTTAAAACTTACTTTTTTTATTATTGTTGAAATGAAAAAACTCGAGTTAACAGCTTAAAATACAAAATGTTGGCATAATTTGGGTTAAGGTTAATCAAGAGCATTTATCAGATATTCCAGGTAACTGCAATAAAAACGTTAAAAGAGTGATAATGCTAAATGTTACTTGACTAAAAGGTTTTTTCGACAATAAAAAAAAAAGAATTTTACCAAATGAAACAACCTAATAGCACTTAAACATTAATAAATGTCTGAAATCATTGTGAAGTTTATTAATTTTCGACAGCATATATTTGACAGATTCGATAGAGTTAATTGCTCTTGAAAAACAAGAGGTTATGTAAACATTCTGAATGCAATCATTATATAAATTAGTATCATAGTCCCATTAAAATACTATAAAATTGATTGATATTTATAAGCAGCATTAGGTGTGTTATATAGAAATATATCTTAACATCCTTAGTTTTTTAATGGTACTTTGATATAAATAATTAATTATTATGTTAAGAGCAATACATTAAAGTGTAGCCTAATATTATTATAAAGATAACTGTTTTGACTGTAATTGACAAGGAAGGGTACGTTTGTTGAAGTGTTAAGCTTTGCTATTAGTATTAAAGACTATCTTAAAAAGTATTGTACTTCTCTTGTAACTTAAATTATTACCTAGCGTACTTCTTTTAAAAACAAACCAACATTCTATTCACTGAACAGTTGTTGTCTTCTTTGTTAGACATTCCTGTCTACATTCACGTGTCTATGGAAAACTACTTAATGATAATTTATTATCTTGATCTTCCATTCTATTTATTTCTTTTGTTTAACCGACATCATTTTTTCGTAGTTTCTTTATATAAACAATTTTTTCACTTATTGGAAGCAATACATTTTGCGCTTTTCTTTATACAGTTTCGATGCAAATTGGTTCTCATTCCTTAACAACGAATTGCAAAAATTCTTCTATTTAAATTTGAGAAAATTCAGTTAAAAATCATCACTAAGGATCTGGTGACTTGTGTGGACATTCTTTTTCTAAAGAAAAGAAATTCGTTACTCAAGGCAAACAATTTTAAAGTTTACTTCGTGACTCAAAATTAGAAATTATCAACCTCAGTCTTTTGAAACAGGATATCTGTGGTATAAATTGATATTTATTACCTACTGTTTAAAAAAACATAAAGGTACGGCCGCAACACAGAAAAAGATAATGAGCCTGATATTAATGATCAAGATAATAATACAGAATATCATTAATATGATACTTTTCATTAAAAGTGTGTGTAAAAATTTTAACAATGAAATTCGCATTGGCAATGAAAAAAATGCATTGCATTGATGATAACAGGGTCTTCAATACGACTTATCGTCATTAAATGAAATGTTATATTGACAATGTAGGTACAGATCCATTGAAGCAATAATGTAATGTGTAAAATTATTGATTTATAGCAAATTGATTGATCAGGGGCGTTGTGACAAAGCTTTTAATCATTATACAGGGGGTTAGAAGTTTGACAGCCTTAATCTTAACAGACGATAGAATACATTAAAATAAACAAAAAAACCTTGGACATTGGTCCTAAACTCAACTATTTCCGAGAAAAAAATTATCAAAATCTCCAACTTGATGTACAAAAGTTCGATTAATTAAGGAATATTGACATTACTGCATGCATAGAATATCATAAAATACAATGTTTATCTCTTTTTTGAACTTCTTTATGCTTAATTCTAAAAAATAATAATTAGCGTTGTAATGAATTTAAAATTCGATAAAATTCATATCGAGCAATGTGACAACGGCGCGGCGGATAACACGAGGTACTAAGCTGTCCAGCATTACGGCGTTCGTTGGTATCTGGAATTGGACTGTGTCTGAGTGTTTTTTGCGCACCACTATTTTCTTTTCTTGAGGTGTTTTCTAGCGAGTGCGCGAAAATTGGATTCGAAGGTGTCGTGCGTGCATTGTAGTTTGTTTTGTACTTTGTGTTCGTTTAAAAATTACTTAATTTTGCTTTTTGGTAAGTACCTAAATTATTTTTAATACGTATGATTATTTGGATGACGTGAATCCTTGGGTACTTTAATTACATATTTTTAAGAGACTGATAATTACTAAAATTTGAGCTAAAATTTAAGCACAATACTCTATTCTTACTACAAAATCGATACATTTTATTTTATTTATTTAAAAACTGGAAAACATTTGTTTTGAAGTTTACTAAATGTTTCTCAATAATAGTTGTTTACATTTTTTCCGTAGGACAAGTCTGTCGCGTGCACACATGGTATGCACCAGCTGTGTAGCGTTAGGTTAAGTGCTATTGTCACTCTATCTCATGCTGAAGTAATGGCAGTCAAACTTCTTACAACCTGTATTTTCTTCACGAACCAGATTTCTCATCTAAGCAACCACTGTAAGTGCTGTTTTTGCATCTTAATATCTACTTATTCCAATAAACAAAATATAAAAATTCAAAAAAGATGGTCAGGAAACGATGCTTTTATTTTTTTTTCTAATTGCCATAGGTCACTAAATAGATATAATTTTTTGTTAGAATTAGGTATGAATAATATAAATTTGAGAATTTTAAGTCTTATGTAGATTTTGATTGAAAAGTACTAGAATGGAAACAATTATTATGGCAAAGGAAATGGTTGTCCAGCATTTTAATTTATCCATTTTGAGGTTTACTTATAGCAGTATGTGGCAATTTATATTTAATCTATTACACAGGCCAACAAGGAAAAAATTCCAGAGATCAGACACTACGTTTCCGAAGGCATTTGGCGCGCTGAATCCGAATCTGGCCTCAGAATTGATTCATCACCCTAGGCTTCCCAGATATTCTAACCTAAAAGTGCAAAAAACAGGTATTTTTGCTATTTTCAAGGTTATGTAACTTGGCGAAAAAAATTTTTTCTCAAAACTGAAAATATCATTGGAAACTACTATCTTTCCCCTTCAAAACGCATTTTTTTATTTGTAAAAAGCTTTATTTTTCGCGGAGATATCGTCGATTAAAGATGATCATTATAGCTACCTTATTAAACCATGGCTCGACCTATAACACAATATCACTAAGCGCTACGAGCCTTAGAGGGCTCGCAGCGCTTAGTGTTATTGGGTAATAGGGCTTGAAGTTAACCTTCCTGACGATTAGGGCTCACAGCGCTTAGTGTTGTGGGGTTATAGGGATTGGGATTAACCTTCCAGACATATAGGACTTGGGGTTAACCTTCCTGACGATTAGGGCTCGCAGCGCTTAGTATCATTGGGTTGTAGGGCTTGAAGTTAACCTTCCTGACGATGAGGGCTTGCTCCGCTTAGTGTTGTGGGGTTATAGGGCTTGGGGTTAACGTTCCTAACAATTAGGGCTAGCAGCGCTCAGTGTTATGGGGTTAGCCATGATGTAATAATATAGCCATACTGGTCATCTTAAATTGACGATATCTCCGCGAAAAATAGAGCTTTTTCCAAATACAAAAATGCGTCTTGAAGGGGAAAGATAGTCGTTTCCAATGATGTTTTCAGTTTTGAGAAAAAATTTTTTTCGCCAAGTTACATAACCTTGAATATAGCAAAAGTACGTGTTTTTTGCACTTTTAGGTTAGAATATCTCGGAAACCTAGGGTGAGGGATCAATTCTGAGGCCAGATTCGGATTCAGCGCGCCAAATGCCTTCGGGAGCGTAGTGTCTGATCTCTGGAATTTTTTTTTTTTGAAATTTTGTCGGCCTGTGTTATTCAACGGCTCTTAGGCCATAACAAAATAAAATGAAGAAGCAGTGATGCCACTACAATGCCAAAAGAAAAAGGAACAATGCTGTTTATATTTCTGAGATTACGATTATACAACTTTTTCGAATAAAATGCAATTATGTTATATTTCTTATATCATATTTTAATGTTATAATGTACCTACTATAATAGTTATTATTTACAGTCATCTGTACAAAAATAACAATTTTTTTTCTTTTAATTCCTTACATGATGTGACGAAACGCGTATTGCTACTAGAAAATAAAAACCGATAGATATCATAGTGATTTTTAAAATTACAAAAAAGTTGGACAACGACACGCGGTGTTCCCAAGCGGTCACCCATCCAAGTACTAACCGCGCCCGACGATGCTTGACTTCAGTGATCGGACGAGAACTGGTATTTTACATCGTGGTATGGCCGTTGCCTGTACATCTGTTGTAATTTTTGGAACTTATGATTTAAATCTGTAATAATAAATCAGAATAACATGGTGTAATTATAATAATATGGTGGTAATTGGTGTTTGTAAATAAGTGCGAAATATTTTAGGGGGTGGTTACCGAAGTTATTTTGTGAAAAAAGTTCATATAAACGTAAGTCGAAATATGTCGAGATACAGAGTGTTTAAATTTTTGATTTATTTTTATTAATTATTTCAGAGTTTTAAAGATATTGACTAGAAATTTGAAAAACGCTTTGGAGGGATAAATGTGCATTTTTTGGGGTGATCCGAATATTTTTTAATAAAAAAATGGTACGCCACTGACTTTTTCCCATTTTGATATTTTTTTAGAAATTCCCCATCAATTCTGTAACAAATTGGCCTCTTCAATTTTTTTCGTAGTATGCACCGTTCTTGAAGAAAATAAAACATATTTTATTGCAAGTTGTGTATTTTTAATTTTTATTGATACGTTATCTAGTTATCAAAATAATTAATAAAAATAAATAAAAGATTTAAATTTGAACACTGTATTTCGACCTACGTTTATATGAACTTTTTTTTACAAAATAACTTCGGCAACCACCTAAAATATTTCGCACTTATTTACAGACACCCTGTATAAATATTGTCATTAATCCATGTTTTGTACTTTTGTAGAAGTAAATAACCTACCCTATTCCTGTAATAGTTTTACATATACAGGGTGTTACAAATTACTAGGCCAAGCCGTTAACCACATATTCTGGACTAAAATAGTGGGGCTTTTCATTTCGGAGACCCATTTTCATAATACAGGATGGCAAAATCGAAATTTTAAAAATTGTTTTTATTGATAGCTCCGGAAATTTTTAGAGATATTTGTTTGAAATTTGGCACATTTTTTTAGCTTAAGTAACACTTTCTTTGTAATTTTCGTCTAAAATATCAAAGGGCGAACAGAGGAAAGGGGGGTTTTAGTACCCATGAACCTCCTCAATTTTTTTTTAGTACGCTTATGGTTTATTTTCTTTAGATAGATCGTGTTTTTATTCTTTTTTTTCCACTCTTTTAAGATTTTGATTTGGGAGTCGATTTACGAGATATTGCAAAATTTTTGCATGTGTTAGGTTTGACACAAATTAAATATTAAGTATTTTATTCAGTAATTTGAAATAAAAAAAACGCACAATTAGCAACTAATAGTAAAAAAGATAAAATTGTAGTATAACAACCCCGGGTTCGATCGAAAAAAATATAAACGTAGTTGTGGCCAAAAATATGTGACCGTCATAAGGAATACCTACGTTGTATACATCTATTTTTAATTGACCGGAAGGCGCTGGCTACTAACTTCAAAGAGGGGAGGTATGGTTAAAAAAAGCAACCACTTTATTATTTACGTACAACAGTCTTCAAATTAAACATGTAACAAATAGAAAGAACAACAAAAACATTAACAACCATTTAACATAAAAGAGAGTGCCAGGCTCACCTAGAGCTCCTGTGGGGAAAGAGCATGGCAGAGAAACCCACGATCGTTGCTCTAACTACCCAAATATAAATACAAAACAACCGATAACAAAAGGCATACATTAGGATCCTTTGCTAATGATAAATAAGACCTGACTCATTTAATGTCTCACTAAATATCACTTCACTTGAATTAGACATACACACTTACAAGTAAAACTGAAGAGGTTTGGTGTTAGTTAGCCGGCAGGGCCGGAAGGTAATAATAACAACAATAATAACAACAACAACAACAACAATAATAATAGGTAAGGTACTAGAGTCCCATACGGGAGGCAANTTTTTTGTATTTAATTATTCTTTTTACAGATTCATTCCTCACGGGCGAAAATGTTAGTAAATATAATAATAAGTAAGGTACTGGAGTCCCATATGGGAGGCAATCCAGCTATGAATTGATATTTCGGAAGATCTGTTTTAGCAATTCTTTTTTTTGTATTTAATTATTCTTTTTACAGATTCATTCCTCACGGGCGAAAATGTTAGTAAATTCAACAAGGCTCTTATAGGCGGATGACATAAAGTGAGCACAAGAAACGTTTTATTAGTTGTTTTTCGAACAACGTAATCATGACAAAACAAGTTAAATGTGAAACAAAGGAGTTGTTATTGCAATATCTGCGCAGTCACGACAATATATACATATTTTAACATGTAATAAATAATGAGCAATCTTTAATAATAATTGTAACAATTCTATGTTAGAAACATATACGCCCTTGAGCCTAAGACAATGAAGACTAAACATATACAGAATTATTATCATGAAACGTCTATAATCATCACAAGCATAAGATTACATAGAACAATTAACAACAAAGTACTTAAAGAATAGTTACCTGCTAACTAATACCGGTTAAACACTTTTAATTTTTCACTACTTAGGTATTACACCGATCGTATTACTTTTCACTCTCCACACTGTTCTAACTTCAACTATTTTTACGCTTCCTTCCAGAATTCCCCACCTAAGCGTTTGTTTTTGCGCTGCCTTCTACCAACCGTCAATATTACGTTTTTCATTATTATACAACACCCATGTAACAGGTGACGTTGAAGTTGATACGATAAGTATGGTTTTGTACAAAATCAATTAAATGAAACTAAATTTTCAGTATGTTCACCTGCCAATCCAACGATCAAATTTAATGTTAAGGAAAAATAAATAATAGGAAAATCTTTAAGAAGTTCGCATTCCAGTGGAAAGGCTATTTGATATTCCATCCAAGAATATTTTTTGTTAAAACTTAGTTCTTTTAAAAACAAACTGGATAATTTCATAACGTCGTCTGAACCGATGTCACGTGTCTAAAAAAGTTGCAATATCTCGAAAATCGAGCTCCAAATCAAAATCTTATAAGACTGAAAAAAATAGAATAAAGAAACGCTCCATCTAAAAAAATATCATGAAACCACAGGCGTACTAAAAAAAATGAGGGAGTCCATGGGTATTACAACCTCCCTCTCCTCCGTTCGTACTTTGATATTTTACGCCAAAATTATACAGGAAGTGTGCCTACTAAGACAAAAATATGTGTCAAGTTTTAAACAAATATCTCTAAATTACCGGAGCTATTTTTAAAAATTTTTTTGTGACACCCTGTTTTTTGGATGGGTCTCTAAAATGAAAAATGGCATAAGAAAACTCCCATTATTTTAGTCCAAATTATGGTTAACTGCTTGACCTACTAATTTGTAACACCTTGTATATTAAGGATTAAAACTTAAAGATGCTAGTATTAATGCCTGTACAACGTAGTTATAGCACTCATCAAATAATGTATAAAATACGATGGCAAAAGTTTAATGCTATTATTAGCATTGTATTAATGTTTTCAGTTTCATCAATTTCAATGATTCTATCTAATAAAAACAATGACCGCAGGATATTGATATAACGCAATAAATATCAAACAATCAATTATATTATGGCAATGAAATGAAGCATAATGTTGAAAACTAATATCATTATATTGGTTTTCTTCATTATATCGACCTCACTTTTTAATTCTATTCGTATAATACATTTAGCGTTGACATTGCCAGTAAAATTTCTATGTCAAAGTATATGGGAGGTCTATTCAGAAAATAACCGAACTTTTTAAATATGCCGCCAATGGAGGTATTTACAATTAGTGATATATATGCGGTTGGCAGTATTACGTTACGCATAACCACACGTTCTTGGATTGTTGATATCTCATTTAGTTTTTGTGTTATTATTATTATTTGAGTACAACGTTTTTAAGTGGCGATTTTTGAAATGTGCGATTTTCTGGAACAACAATGCAACGTCAAATTTTGCGTGAAACTACACTGAAAGAAATGCGCTTTATTCTTTATTAGAATTCTATATGCCATTATGAGACCATTGTATACTATATGTGACAGATAAAAAGGTGAATATTGGATATAAAATGCGTACTGCTAACACAGTTGTATAGTGACTATAAATCGTATTCTTCATTAAATTATTGTATAACTAGTATACAACGTTTTTTATACCCTTTACGAAATGATAGTAATAACTGTTATTAAAGTGTTCTATATCGTTATTAGAACATCTAATACTGGTTATAAGTTTCATAATAATAAATGTATAAAACTGGTGTATACTCTGTATGAGTTAAAAACATGACATTAAGTTTTCAGAAATTTTATTGTATAACTGTAATTACAAGCTAAGGTTCTAATGTAAACATATAATAAACATTTAAGTACCTATTGAAAATGATGACAAATCGCTCCTAAAACTGTCCAGTTTATTTTCTTAGTAACGATGCACCCGTATTTTCTTATATTACATGAGAATTTGTACTATAACTCTTCCACCTTAAGAATGAACCATCCCCTGAAAGGTTGAGCTTCTTTTCTTCTAATTCTATTTCCTCCGGTTGATTGACTTTATACCCATGCTCTTCTTTGTTACCGTTAGCCTTCTGTTCCCCCATCTTAACAGCAGCGGTTTCTAATAGGGCATACAAGATTATAATTTTTAAGATTTAGACAAGATTTACATTTGAAAAAACAAAACAATTATGTTTGTATCTGTCTACAACAGACAGATACTTACATAATTTTCCATTTCACATAACGCGATATGATGATGTATCCCACAAAACATATCTACTGCATATTTTCATGAAACAAGACTTGTAATAGTCGATGCACAGCGAATTGTCGGAAATTTTACGATCATAACCGATTATGTACCGATAGGTGACGATAACTTAACCATTATAAGACGCGTTTTACACGTTAAAAACGGAAACATAATCAGTATAAGAACGAATAATTCTGTTAATACAATTGTTATATACAAATTCGGATACTGGTCTTTATGCAACAAATCTTCCCTACTGGAGCATGAAGTCTATAAAACATAATAATGTATAAGTAATTCATTACAACCTTTATTTCATAGATGCATTAGGTGTATTAAGCACCTTCCAGTTAAACTCATTGAATAATGAGTATGGAGATGAGTGATTTTTTTTAATAAAAGTTGTATATTTGTTATAAAAGTTTTAATATGCGCTATACACATTATTCTAGATTAAAAGTTTAATAAGCCCATTTCTTTCAGTGTAGGGAAAACTTTCACGAAAACGTTTCAACATTTGAAACAAGCTTACGGAGATGATGCTCTGGTAATGTTATGAATGATTTATACGATTTATCAGTGGTCGTCAGTCAATTGAAGATGATCCTCGACCAGGAAGGCCTTCGACTTCAACACATTCAGAAAGTTAAACATCTGGTGTGTGCAAATCACCGATTGACTGTCAGAGAAATTGTGGAAGAGGTTAGCATCTCAATTTGATAATGTCATGAAATTTTGAACTGAAAAATTAATAATAAACTTAAAAAAAAATAAAGTTCGGTTATTTTCTTAACATACCTCGTATATTGATTAAATAAAAAACTAACCTGTTGCAGCGCAAGGTGAGAGAAAGGGTAAATAAAAATGAAACAGTTGCTAAAATTATATGCTGTTCCTAAAATTGTCCGTTTTCTGATCCGAACTAACTGCTTATAATACAGACTTACCTTACCATACCTACGTACTGACCACAGATATTATAAGAACTCGTAGGTATTAAGTAATATATTTTATTTGTAGGAAACTTGAAACTAATGACGAGCTTTAATCTATTTAGTATTCATTCCTTATGGTATCTAGTTAATTAACAAAAAGCAATATGAGTATTGTGCATAATTATTATTCAGCCTCAATAAGAGATATCAACGTTGAGTATAGATGCAAACCTTCAATATTATAATCTAGTCAACAAATTATGTTGTGAAATTTTTTAGATTTCGATAGGACGTAATACATATGTTTATTAAAAGTATATGGCGTTAAACATATAAAATATTTACAATTATCTTTAGAATAACATTTACGTAAATAATTGATTTTCTTAATAATACGAGGCTGAAATATACATTAAGCTAAGTCACGTTTATTAGATATATAAAATTCCATATAAATAAATTTGTTTATTTTTAGATCCTGTAAACTAAAATATACCCGTAACAGAAATAAATCTGATGTTTGTGTAAATTAACATATTGTAATTTAAATTCGACGTTTTTGAGAAATTGCACACATATCAGACAAGAAATGGGTATCCCAAAATTCACGCAGGAAATAATTTTAATAGAAAATATAGATTTTTAATTAAAAATTGTAAATATTTTGTTGATTCATAAAGTATGAAATAGCATTTCGGGTAAATGGAATCCACGGCTTTGCTGGTACATAGGTACGCACTATTTTGTCGAATTTTTCCATGACCCTTTTGTATAAATGCAGCCGAATTGCATTGATACAACGTCCAAGGCGTTTAAGCAGTCAAGGCGTGGGTGGTCTGGCTTAAACCTTAGACTTCAAAAAATCTCAAAGAAAAAAGTTCAACGGTGTCAAATCGCATGATCTGGACGGCCAATTATGATCACCAAAACGGGAAATTACACGACCAGAAAATGTCTCATGAAGCTATTGAATTATTTGTTGGGCTTTATGACATGTGGCACCGTCATGTTGAAACCACATGTCTACATCTAGATCTTGGAATTTAGGTACAAAAAACTAGATTATGATGTTGCTGTAACAAGCACCACTAACTGTTATTGCCTGACAAGCCGCATATTCGAAGAGGAATGATGTCTCCAGCCCAAAATCCGCATCAAACAGTGAAACGTTGTGAAACGTTGTGGATGCATTTGTTTCTCAACAAGCACTCGTAGATTTTCTGAGCCCCAAAAGTGACAATTTTGTCGAAAGCATCCACTTGTTGTTCCATAATCCATTCTCTGCGCTCTGCGTGATCAGTAGGATTTACTTCTTGAGTCATTAGAATTTTGTAGCATGAAGATGCAAATCTCTGCTCAGAATACGCTGTAGAGAGCTTCTCGAAATGTCATGACTATATTGCCGGATTTATGTTCTTAGACCCTCAGTAACACTCCCACGAACAGCTCCGACGTTTTGTGTTGAAGGACGGGCAGAGTATTTAAGATCACTAATTGGTCCTGTCTCCTCTAATTTTTCAATTAGTCTCTTCACAGTTGACGAAGTTAAATCACTATTCTGACCATATTTTATACGAAAATTGCATATTGTAGCTGTTAAACCTTCTTTATTTTTAAAATATTGCTCAACAATGTAGCGCTCCACTTTTAATAACCCTGAACTGTCAGCTGTCATGCTGCATTTTTTTCGTTGGCAACACTTTAATGCACAAATGCGCAAAATTCAAATCTTGCGTGAATTTTGGGACACCCCATATTTGAATATCTTTATTAATAAATATAGCTGATATAGTTATTTCTGACTAAAGTATTATGTTCTTGATTAAAAAAATTGGAAATATTTGTCTAAAATTATAAATTAAAATTAAATTTAAATAAAAAAAAAATCAAATCAAATGAAAATACTTGAACTACACTTATGCAAAAAATTAAAGGGCCAAAAGAATTTCCGAAATTTTTCCGTGATATTTGACACACTGTATTTATAGGTGAAAAATGGTCGCATTGGAAATTAAAAAAAAACATTTTGAAGCACTAAGATTCTAGATTTTAGACTTTTCGATCGAAATTTAATTTTCCAGTTTTCGAAACTGCCCTTCAATTCTCTGTACGATCATTTGTCGCGGAGATATCGATGATTGAAGACAAAAGGGTCCTTTTCCATTAAAAGTCCGATATTTCGATGAAAAATGGGCGAATCAAATTTAAAAATAAAAGAAACTGAAGCTGAATAAACAAGCTATCTGATCCATGCAATGGCTTAGCTGAAAAAAAATTTTTTCAAGTCCGTGGAATTTTTTTGTCGCGCTATTTCTTGAAATTGCATGATAACCGTAGCTCCTAAAAAACTAGAATCTTAGAGCTTCAAAATGTTTTTTTAATTCCCGATACGTCCATTTTTCACCTAAATACAGACAGTATTTAGGTGAAAATTTTAGGTTTAGATAAAAAATAACGGAAAAATTTTGGAAACTCTTTTGACCCTTTAATTTTTTGCATTAGTGTAACAGGTTAGAGAAGTATGTTTCATGGACTTACTTTACTTTTCTGTCACTAACAATTTATTTAATAATTACACAATCCAATAACCTAAATTTTAGTTCCAAGTTTAGATAAATAATGAAAGAAAAAATCTATTTTGAAGTACCTTTGCATAAAAAAAAATATAAGGTTGCAATAGCTATTAGAGTAAGTCCGGCGGTGTTGGCCATAGGGGGAGAGATTGCCATGGTTAATATTTAGCACACCAGATAACAGATGACGCTGTTGGACGGTCTGAACCTTAGTTTCTGGCGTGCTATATCTTCGATGCAAACGGTATTGTTGTTATAATAATAGTGTATGTGATTTTACTATAGCGGACTGTATTAAAGTTAAATGTTGTAAATGTGGTTACTACCCATGTATAGCAAAAAGGTGCCCCCTCACTTCTGTCGCACTAGTAAGGATAAGAAGGAAGGAAAAGACAGGTAATAACACTAATACGACGAACTGGTGATGCGGCAATTCTATGAATAAATTATTTCCACGAAAAAGAAACATTAAGTATTACTGTATGAACTATAGAACTTTTACAATATTTTTTTGAATTGGCAACAAACCATCCCAATGAACGCGGTTCTATCTCAGAGTTCTTTTTTGTCACACATACCAAAAAAGAGAAAAATAAAAAAAAGGAACAGTTTTGTTTCAGAAATTGTACATAGTACGCCATCTGTGACAGAGGATAGGAATGCAATTAAAGAAAACATTCAAATTAATTAATGTGGCCTAAACAAATAGTTTTTTAAATATTTACAAAAAAAGATTTTCGAGGTAAGTACCTAAAGTAGATTTAGTGATTATATATACTAGCCAATGTTTCAAATTTTTTTACAAATTTGAGGTAATTACTGGGTATAAACATGATAAATATACATCATCGTGCATTTTAACCTCAAAATCGTTGCTTCTATAGTTGAATTAGTTTAGAAAAAGTCACACATTTTTCTCTCAGTCACAACGAGGTAAGATGGCCATCTCGGCAATGAGGAGAAAAAAATTGATTTTTCCAGTAGCGAAAGTGAAGAAGACGTGCATTTGACTAGTGAATTCGATAATTCCGTGGAGGACTTCAATGAAAACGAATGCGTCGGCTGTGGGGAGTAATATAATAATACTACAAAGAAATATGACTGGATCTTCTGTGTAAGATGTAAATTTTGGTTACATGATTTATGCCAAAAATGTGGAAAATTTTGTTTGAAAGAGAAGCCGTCTATATAAATTTATCTGGTATTTAAAATATTAATAATATTTTTGTAAATTTCTTTTACAAGAATTTGTGTTATTTTATGGTATTTTTATTTTATTTATATGTTTTGATAATAAAAATCTTATTTAAATAAGTTTTTGTAATATGGCTGAATCACCCGAAGTCTTATGGCTATATCTCTCTTACCTTGCCTTGGGGGGAATATGGCCAATCGCAGTAGTTTTTATTTTTTTCAAATTACGTATATACCATCCAAGCAAACAAATTCTCCACCCCACTACTGATATATAAGTAATTACCCAACGTATATACGTATTTGCTTTTTTATTTAGTGCAATATAAATCGTACTATCTAAAAAAATATATTGGGCTGGCTATCATCCCCCGATTTACCCTATATATTATTCATATTGAATTTTTGTTGAAATTCGAAAAGCCCCAACTAAAAGCATTTTTAAAACGACTCCAATTTGTAATTGAAAATTAACGTTTTTGGCAGTTATAATTAGAATTCGTTAAAGTTATGCCTGTCAGTCAGTAAAATGGCCTGAACTGAATCCACTTCTGGATTCTTAGTTGTGTACAAATTATTCATGGGCTTTAAAGCCCAGATGTGTCGTCCAGCGTAAGTGTCCAAAGTCCAATTGTCAAAAATAACATTTGTTACATTACATTTAAGTGTTAATTTCAGTCGCATCGGTGTGAATATAACATATTTTTTTATATTAAGGTCAGGTGGTTCCAACTGTCAAATAAATTTATTTATCTGTCACTTTCTTACGCACAAACTTTTTATGAGACAAATTAAACAGACGTAGCTAATAAAACATAATTATAACTAAAACAACTTGTAATTTTCTAATTATTTTTTTATTTATAGTTAAAAAAAAGCTTGTTTCCACTCCACTTTCTATAATTATTGCTATAATTGTTATCCACATGAACTATTATAATAATGATGCATATAATTCATTAAAAGGTTAAAAGAGGTATCTACGTGCTTTGAGGAAGAACAACATTATAGTTCACTTTTTCACACGGAAACGTTTATCTGTTCCATCGCAGTTGATTAACCTTGTACAGCATAATAAAATAATCCATACAATCCAACGATGACTGCTAAACACATCCGCAAGGATGTCCTCAGATTCTTATTTCAGGGGATAGCTCCTCCACCCCACCTGAAAACCGTACTGGACGACTGCAATAACAAACTAGCATCGCGTTGCGAAATAATGAAGCAGCAGTCCAAAGCCAACCGCGTTTAGTTTATTTGGTAACTTTATGCGATGCACACGCATTTTTAAGACCTAGTGAGCATGTTTTGAATGTGTAACAGACATACCGAATTATTTGCAACATCGTATCGGACTCGATTTGGGGTTTTGTTGCGTTTGGATAATAGTGCCCTGTGAAATTTACTCCGAGAAAATGATTTCTGGTAGAATTTGTATTGTGGTAAGTTTAATCTAATACCACATGCAGTTAAAATATGTCGCAATTACTATCTCTTTTCATTAGATGCATGCTATTTAAATATAGCACTGAATCACTGTTATACAACTATAAATCACAGGTGCAGATATTGGCGGAGGCGCGCGTAATATTTCTTTCCGTAATTAAAAAAATATAGCTGCTTTATAATTTTCTTCTTACGGATAGAGAAAGATATTTATAGCTATTACATAAGTATAAATATGTCTTGATGACCGCTAAAATAAATTGAAAAAAGTTTGGTATTTTAAAATAGTAATTTTCGAAATGTGAATCTTGTTAATTTAATAACATACTTTTCTTGACGAATTATTTAAAATTAATTGTTTTCAGTATTCTATTTTGAAAAGACAAAATTATTCTATAGGTGGTTTTAATATGGAACAGCTTAAATTTTTAAAAATGTAAATATGAAAAAAACGGAAAAATTTCATGACTACTTGGGTATATTTCTAAAAACTTCTCTTATATATTCTCACTTGTAATAACCTTTTTGAAAATTATATTTGTACATATGTATTTAAAACACAATTTTCTAAATTGTAGGTTACTCATATCTCATGTATACTCTTTAAAATTTGTCTTTAACTTTGGTATCTTCAATGAAATATTAGTGATTCGTTTTATTGTCAAATATTCTGCTTAATTTCCTCTATTTTTATATAAAAAATGTTTCATTTTAATTAATATTTTTTAGTAATAAAGACAAGTGTAAGTAGTTTTATTTACTGCAGCAATTTCTATAAAGACGCTATTACAATAGGCAAATCATTTCATTTTAAATGATAAATAAATATTTATACAATCACCATTAACATGCAGATTATTAAACAGTAAAATGGTAAAAATTTAGTGCTTATGTATGGAATAAAATTTCTAAAACTGTCCATATAGACATAGGGACACTTAAAATATTTGTTATAACAACTGTAAAATTAGCAGGTCAATCATTGGTTTTTCCTTTATTCGCAGTTGTCAAATATAAGGAATAGTAGATTTTTTTTCATCAAAATATACTCAGAGAATTGGCAATAAATGTTTTATGAATTTTATTTTTGATCAAATTCTGAGAATGAAAAGTGCCACGAATCGATTCCTTATTTTATCGACATACCAATTAAAACAGAAAACTGTTAGTTACTAAAGAATTTTGTGAAAGGGGGCTTTATTAAAAGCTTTCCGAAACTTGGGAGTTCATGTAAAAAAAAAACATATGATCATTTCTACGAAAGAGTCGGTTCTAGCATGATTCTTTTCTTATTTGAGTTTGAAAGTTTAGAAACACATTCACGGCATTTTTGGTTTTCGGTATAAAATGCTTGAAGTTGTCTACTTTTGTCCTTTTTTGCAGACTGTAATGTATAGTTGTTACGATATCAATTGGAACCTGTCAATCTTAAAGCACAGGACCGTCTGCACTTCTCTTGAAATTGCTTCCTGTGCTTTAGCAATTTTCTGTCTTGTAATTTATACTCGAATCGTCAAAGCAACCCTGTATTGGTCCACTAGGTCGTAAATAATTAGTTTAGTATCGAACGCTGTTCACTTGGTTTTGCCAGTGCAATGGAGAGCAGTGATTAATGTTGTTTGTTGGTATAATACGTTAATTATTAGTTAATATTATTTGTTCATATCGTAACCAGTAAAGGGTAATAGTTATTAAAATAAATATTATATATGTAATTATCTAGTAATTTAGCATGCCTTGGAAACGGAAGATAACGAAATAACCCGGGAAAATACCCAAATAGTCGAGCCGGTTTTTGTCGAAAGCCTCGAAACAAACTCAGAGTTTAAAAACAAAGGTTTACACGTACAAAGTCCACATATTATTTTAATATATATGAATGTTCGACAAGAGAAAATAGTGAACAATGCGATAAAGAAATTAGGAAACGGATTAGCGAATTAACTAAGACATCAAAAACGTCAATTTATCGCGTAATTAAAGAAGGAGACGTTATTAATCACGTTACAAAGAAGAAACGAAAAAATACAAAATTAAAGAATATTGACGATTTTACCAGAATATGGCGCACAATTTATAATATGTATACCTAAAGAAAATAAAGTTCCTACTTTAAACATGACTTGAGTTAAATTAAGCGATTATCCTGATTATAATTGTAAATCTTTAGATACTTTACAACATGTATTACAATGCGGTCTTAAACATAAAAAACTTGACAATCGTATGGTAATTATCATGAATCATGACGTATAGTTGCACTTCGGGAAGATTATTTACAAAAAAAAATTAGAGAATATCGTCAGCTAATTAGAAATCGGGATATAGCTCGAAATATAGAATATCCAGACGAGACAAGGCAAAATTTTTCTGGACGCCTATGAATTCCGTGGAGTTTATGAGTTAAATGTTTCTATACAGTTCCAACTGATATCGTAATGACTATACAAAAATACATTTTGTTTGCCTTTTTAGGTGCTCTTTCAAATAAACATATTATTTATTTTACCGAAATTACGACTTGATTTTTTTTTAAATAATAAATCTCACGTTTCTCAGTCACTGTGCATGAAGCAAAAACTATTTTTCCATTAGATTATTAAAACAGATAATCTGAAGATGTACTCCGAGCTTCATTTGTATCTAATTTTGAAATTAATAAAAAAGTGTTTGAATTGTGTTTTTATTATCATGTAACTTTTTTAATTACTGTCCTGGGATATAGGAAACTTAGAATATTACTTCTTACCTCCAGTTTGGCACTGTATTCTAGAAAAACTAGAAAACTACAATGAAAAATGCTTTCGTATGGAAAATTCACGACTAATTTTTAATTTTTAGTATGTATATCTTTCTCCGAATCTACTTACATTACAAACGAGTAAAACTATATCGTGGTATTTTCTATTGAATACATTCTTACATATATTACCTAATGCACACTGCAAGAAGGTACTATTTCTATAATTTTTAAGAGCCTGTTTTACAGTTTGTCTGTAATAAGAGTAACCAAAATTAAAGTACATCTTGCCAATAAAAAATTATGAAAATACGTAAGTAATAATTTTTATTTATCATATAAACTGCAAAAATATTCTGTTTCAATCAAAATTTGATTAATGGTAGCATTAAAAAACATTATTTGTTTATAAATAGAAATAATATTATGTCAATTTAATATTGTTTACAATTAAATGCACATCTTTGTTCCGCTCAAAACTATTCCTTACATCTTGCAAAAAACGCAATAATAAAGTAGTACCTATATTAATTTGCACCCATTATGCTGCGTCCAGTTGACTGTATATTTATTTAAAACAGATACCAGGAAAATTATGGATACTCTATGAAATCCAGTAATAATAGTACATAGGTGCGCCATTATTAATTTCATTAGCCTAAATTTAATGACAGAGAAATAATAGAATTTACATATTCGACAATGCTTCCACATTCAAATGTGATGAATTATTGATGTGATACGTATTATATGTTAATACTTCTCAATCTATTAATAAAAATCAGAACTAAATAATTAACCGGTATAAAGGACCAGTTACCTACTGATAAAAAGTTACTAAAAAAAGACATTAAGGTCGTCTACTATGGAGATTTTCATGTAAATATCTTCTCTGTCCTTTTCCACAAAAACTGCTAAGGTCGTTGTTTTTGGAGCATGTTGTGATGGATTCAGTTTAATTAAGTTACTGAATCTGCATGAGATTTAACTGTAGATGCAGGGAAAATGATAAAATATGTTGTGCAACAATATCGGGATGAAAGTTTTTTTTAACTATAATTCCTCACAGAAAGCTTGCTGCTAAATGGTTTAACGTATTATTAGTTGCTTACTGCATTAATAAACATTCATTACAAATGACAAATAAGAACATATTTCAAAGTCACACATAATCTTCTTCAAGATATAACTATGGTTAAGTAATAAACAAAATGATCATAAATGTAAAATACTTTTAGGGCCCTAATTCTCGGTTTCTTAACAATACGTATTGCCATACAGATTTTACAACTGAGTAGCCTTGATGAAATGACCTCTTACAACGAGGCACTGAAATTGCTGATTGCGTTTTTCTTCCCTTGATTTTCTTTCTTACCATAAATACTTTATAGTTTCTTCGTCCTTGACAATATAATGAAATAAACAGCTGATTCTGCATTATCATTGTTTCCTCTAAATTTTTAAATACTATTCTCTCTCTATTTTAATTTCACTTTAATAAATTGGCAAAGTAATGCCCCTGCTCATTTTTTGAAAATGTTAATTCCATAGTTATCGTTCAAACATAAGTGAAAAGGAAATAGTGTGAAGCATTGTTGTTATCTATGACTTGAATAGCAGAAGCAGTTAAAACTCGGCACAAAATATTACTAAACTCCGTTTTTGTGTCAAAACTCTAATCAACGTGTCTGAAAAAAATTCACATGTGGCTTTCAGTTAGGCTAATTAGAGTTGTGAGAACTAAAATTGAGAGTTTTCGAAACGCTAACGACTTGTCCTGGTGTGTACTATTTACGATTAAACATTTATTTCAGAGTGGCAGAAATACCCAATTAAAAAAAGTAATAATATGTGGATCTTGAGTTTCGTCAATGTCAGGTTTAACTAGCCTTGTCCATTATTGTTTTATTGGTTATCTATGCTCATTTGTCCACATAGAGTTTAAAAAATATATATACCTCTATACATAACTTATAATATTCTTTCTTTTTTTCTTAGGGGTAAAAAATTTTGAAATTTGGACCATATATAGCCTCACTGTTAATCTGTGTGCTAAAATTTCAGTTCATTTCATTATCGCATTTTTTAGTTATTAATGAAAATGTTGAAAAATCACGGTTTTCTGCATACAAAATTAATACTTCTCACTTTAACTCGTCGTATTTTTTTTGTTAATTCACAAAAAAATTCCAAATTTTTACTGACGATAAGTCGAACTATTGTCTTTAGTACTGTGAAGGTCATTTGTCTCAAAAGCTCTTCTTTTTTTATTTTTAAGCAATACAGAAGGGAGTGTTATCTCCGTAAATATTGCGTTTTTTTAAAAAAGGAAAAAAATGACACAGATAGTAAATAACTGTAAACAACAATCTGAACAAATTTGTTAAAATAATACAGTTATAAAGGCTGTATTGTTTTTGCCCCTACGTTTTCGGTTTCCAAACTCAGGGGTCTATTTCATTTATTTCGGTACTAGTAAAGCTGACTTTAAAAAAATTCAGTTACTCTAAAGTTAATTAGGTGTGAACATTTTTCGTAATTTAATTATTGGTAAAAAAGAAATAGTAACATAATCTCAACTCAAACTTGATCAAAATGGAAATGACAGAAAAGTTCTTATAAACGTTTCCATTGTATATGTTAACAGAAATGTTCCTTGATCATGAGTTTGCAAATATAACTCGTGGAAGATGACTGGTAAACTGAACCGCACTTAATTAAACAGAAAATTAGAGAATATTCAATTAATGCTTGACCTTTCGGTGAAGTGTGACAGCATTACGATTTATAATAGAACAGACTTGTATATCTTCAATCGTGTGTTACAAAATCTCCGAAACTAACCACGAACTGGTCACGAATGATTGAATAATGTGTCTAGGACTATGAGTAAGCACATCTTCTGGTAATTGTTCAGCCTTTAGAAGTACGGTACGATGTATTTTGTGGTCAGGATAATCTCCTAGAGAAAGTGCATATAGGAAGTGCAATTATCTTAACTTAGAGAAACTCATTAACACCCAATTGGTGTAACTAAATTAATTTATGGTAGTTATAACAATAAATCAGTAACATAATGTACACTTCAGTTGAGAATGCAGCCAGCAATGAGCAATAATTTATGGTCTGGACTATTTTCTTTTAAAAGATGGATTTGATAATATATGGTACACATTAATTTAGAAAATTATTGAATTATAAATATTTTATAGGTATACAAACTACATGTTTAACCCAATCATCCCATTCTGATACATACATTTGACGATCTTCGTTGATGATGTAGTTTATGAGAAAATTATAGAATTTGCTACTTCTTTTATCATGGCTTTGTATACAGGGTATTCAATTATTAGAAACATTTCAAATTGACTATGAGGAAAGTAACATCAACATTGTTAGAAAATCCAAGAAGATCTTATGCATACTTGTCAAAACTGTTTAACACATGATAATTAATTCTAATATATGATATTTCAAATCTTAATTTATAGCTTATAAAATTTGACTAAATTTTCTTTTTACATAGAATTTGTGAATTTTGATATTGTAGGTACTTGGTATTATAACGTAGAAGATATTTCCCATAATTGAACATCATATAAGGAATATTAAAAAAATAATAGAATTTTAAGAATTTTGAAACGAGCAGGAAATTTTACAAATAACATTTTCTCGTAAATTTACTAATAACATATCTTTCCCACATTAGTTTTGTACAAAATATTTACCTATTCCTGAAATTAGCAATTGTTAGCTAACAACTAAATAATATCCTTAGACATACCAGCAAGTAGGTATAGTTTTAAAATGTATATATGATTTGACATATCACATTTGTGGCAAGGTCAAAATTTGTGTGTAGTGTTTGTTTAAATTATCATAATTTTCTGGTTTTGGTTGATATGACTTGATTGATACATCCGGGAAGTTTTTAATAGCATACAAAAGAAGATGGATCATGTTGCGATAAAGATAACAATTATTTATATCTGAAAACATGACACTTGATTTCCTATACTTGCAACTTGAAATCTGACAGAGATAAACTATAATTTTAAATTTTAGAATAAATCATGTCCTCAGTGAATTGTTTAGTCGAAGCATAATATGATAATATTCTATTAATGAAGTATATTTACTTTTCTTTTAGATATTAAATTCTCATTAAATTACCTTCAAATCAAATATCTTAGAAGCAACCCCATAGATAATATATAATTACCAAAAATCAAAAATAATACATATTCTCATACCGAAAAATACATAATTGACTATAGTACGATCATTTTCGATGCAAAGTAATAAATCATTGCCTGTCAAGGGAACCAATGAAGTACGCCTTTAAGGGTTTTACAAATTGAATAATTTCTTTATACATTATGAAGGGACGAGGGGATCAGTTCAGGTCTGGCACCCTTGTTGCTACAAAAATTCCTTTATTCTCATAAACTATTTATTTTAAATGTAATTTATTATAAATCCAATTTGTTTCCTAAATTCCACATATGTACTACATTTTACCTCTGTACGCGCCACTGTTGTTTACTTGTTTTTTGGAAGCGCTCTCTAATTGACGGCAAAGCTCGCCAGGTTAGTATTTGACGTATAACCGACCAGTTCGTACACTCGATGCACCTGGGCGACTACAGCTACTACCAGAACACAGTGCGTATGCAGCGGTATTTCAGATTTTACATTGAATTTCATTTTAAATTTGAAATGATTTATCTTACGCCTCCTAAAAATGATGACACGATTTTCCTTTGATAAAAGGCCGACAATTTTTTGCTCTACTTTGCATCGTATACGATCCTACTATAATTAAAATTACCAAATAAAACTATAAGCTTACAAAAAGAAAAAATAAAATTATTCCTAAAAATAATTGGCCACTCTGAAAGATTATTATAATATAAATTTGGGAGGTGGTAATCAGAGAAGAATGAAAGTTGAAGCGATTGTCAGTTTTCTAGTAGTTCGAAAAACAAGATAAAAAATACTGGACACAAATTCTCCTCCCAAGCTTGTCAGTATTTAGTAATAATAAAAGTATTCGTCAAAAGATGATAATATATTTTTTTTGCATTTTAAAAATAACTACCTACTTTTTGTATCTTCTTAGAAAAAATAAATTTTATTTCCATTCCTATAGTAATGAACACCAAACACAAATTATTTGAGATTTTAAAATTTTTAAAGGATATTAATTAATCAATTTCCATATATCTGCCACTTTTGCTTAATTACATTCTTAAAACCTCACATTTTATTACTAGGCATATAACGGTGTGACCCATCTCAAATGATAATACTTTTGTAATACTTATAACCATTTTTTGTTGTCAAAAAAATCAAAAAAATTCGAAAGACCCAGTAATTCTAAATCCATCTACTAAAATTTTAAATTATTGTTTAATTTGATACATTCTGTACTAGGTGAACTTTATTAAAATTACAATTATATTCTAGGCATTTTACCTACTTGCGATTTAAACTTATTATTTTTACAAATCAGTTAATTGTATTTATATAGAAACGTTAACGTTTAGCAACATTATGGCTTGAGTAACCATTATTTACTTTGTTCATCACATACATTTTCAGGATGTGGCAAAACATTACTAATCACCATTCGTGGAAATGCATGGACATCGTTTACATAAAATAACACATTTTAAATAAAGGAGTGTTTTTCCAATAATTACATCTTGTTATTAACTGTTAAATGCGTGGCAGTTACACTAATGACAACATACACCTATCTAATGCGTTGTCACATAAATACATAGATAGTAACATTATTTCACACCAATATTTACATCTAAGTATTAACGAATATTGACAGGAATATATTAACTCTATTTAAAAGTTACATAATTACTAATACTGAATGATATCGATTACATAATATAGTTTATTCATTAGTTTTGGCGTTTACACCAACAACAAAACATAAAGTTAGGTTAAATATACCAAACAATATTTATAATTACCTATGTCTATATGAATATTAAAATAGACACTGGTCGAAATACTAATTATATAATTATACCCTATATACACGAAAATTTCTATAAAAGATAATTTTGTTAATTAAAGTATAATTTGTATTTTCTTAGAAATTACTTAAAGCGTATTTCTTATTTTGGTCTATATATTTATAAAATCTTGAATCCTCTGCATTTGCTTGCAGAATAGTTAGCCTAAAAACAGAAATCTGTCTAGAAAGGATTTTAAAATTGGAAAATTTCAACATTTCATTTCTCTAGTTCTCTACTAATTATGTTATTTTCATTTGTAATGTGTCGAACATCGTTAAATTCTTAATGAAAATTACTAGTTTCTGTTGCTTTCTCCAAAGCTGTATGTTTGTAATTCTTTAAACATCTTGTATGTAACTAGTAGAAAATGTTCAGTATCATCCAGAATACGTTATAAATTAAATTGACAAGGACATTCTATAATGAATTCACTCTTGACTCATATTTTTAGAAGATATATTGAAAGAGAAAGGAAGTACATCTATAAATTGCACATTTTTACAATTATTAGATGTCTCGTAATGCTTTCTATAGAATTGAGGAACTTTACTTTTTGTTAGATAATTGCATAGTTTGTGAATCTTTACCTATTATTCCTTTTAGACTCATTTCAAAATCATATAAGTACTGTGAATACACATCCAATCTCAATTAGAAAACAAGTTATTTAAAGAAAGGGCATCTGTAAATTGAAAAATATCTTCATAACTTCTTAGCTTCATTAATTGAAAAAACTATTCAAGTTACTTAAAATTTGATTTAATTAAATAGAGTCGCTTCTTACATTTTTAATATTTTTTTAAACATTCCTTGATTCGTTTTTAGATTTGCAATCGTTTTGTATAAAAAAGAGTACATATTTCAGTTTGAATTTTGTCCTCTGTGGAAATTTAATTAAAACATTTTTTTTAACAAATTCAAAGACAAATCTGCAGTCGTTCCCATAATTCTCATAGACATAAACAATACCAACTTACGATTCATTCCAGAGTGATACATTTGCATTGGAATTTGAGATTTAATCTTCTCTTGTAGATTTACACTGAAGTGATGGGACATCATAATAATAAGTAAATCACTTCTGAAATTTTTGTTAGAAAATATATTATTTCTGGACATTAATATTATTTCAAGAAATACCAATGAAGCATTATCACCAAATGCCCTTTATTAACTATATACGAGTACAAGTATTTTAAGCTTATATAATTATTATAGAAAAGACCTCATTGTGAAGAATCGGAAAAAATGAAATATCAACGGTGTTCCTTTTTCTCCTTCTGGGATACTTGCTCCCCAGAACATATTGTTTTAATGTCGCAACCTGACCTGGTAATAAATTTCACTTGAAGATGATAATACAAATTTTTCGAAATAAATTACATATTGTGTCAGCTATATATCACCTTGTAAACAAAAGTCCGTATTATAATGAACCGTATCCATATAAGTAATTTACAAGCCAGCAAAGATTTATTGAATATCTTACCAGTGATTCAAGTATGTTGAATACTTCTGTTGACTGATTAATGTTGTGTACCTGGGGCGTACCTTAGGGAAAGAAGTTTCAATGATCCGCTAAACGTTAAATGACAATAAATATGCATAGTCATTCCTCCAGCTCTCACTTTTAAAATTATTGCGGAAGACCCAGAATCTGATACCTTCGAATTGTAGACTGATTCGGGTTGTCTTGTTGAACATCATCTGTTTTTTAAGTGAGATGTGTTTTCTAAATATTATTATTTATAAAGTTGAACTGAAAAAACAAACAAAGTTCAAGACTTTCGAATTATAAAAGTTTTTGGCATAATAGATTTTGAGATGGTTAGATGTAGGAAAATATCAGTAAGTGAAAAGAAAAATTTAATAAAACAAAAAATACTTATATTGCTACATGGGAGACCCCTCAATGAACGTGCCGCCTATGGATATCGTTTGTCTAAAATCATATGACGGTGCATTAGTTATTTAGTGGCCTTACTTAGAAATTTTGTACACAGTTATTTGATTACAACGTTACAATAGTGAAACTGATGAGTAAAATTTCCAATATTTACAGTATTTTCATCAATATTAATAATTAATATTATTATAGTATTCGGCTCTGAACTGAACGAAAGTGTTAAGGACATCTGAAGCGAGGTCCCGTGGTCTACAGCCATATTGTCTAACCGTCATATAAGGCAACGACTATAAAGGCGTAACTAACGAGAATAGGATACAAAAAAAAATAGAAAATGTAGACATGGTAAACTAACGTATTTTTATAATATTGCCTGGTTCGAACCAGTCACTTTGTGTAATATTCCAGTATAAACTTCCTAAAACTTTCTTCGACGAATTAAACTTTGTGTCCAAGGAAACGGGTGTCATTTTGAACATCTACTTTAAATAAATTGAATTAACTAACTTATCCCAGTTCTTCTTTTTCTTCTTACGTTCACAATTTTCTTTTTGTATTTTGTATTGTTCTCGAGTTTATGAAATGAAACCTTTAAATCCAGATATCCAAAAAACGGTAGTTCAAAGCGACATTTATCAGGTATACCTTTTTTAGAAAAAACGTCTGAGAATGACAATGTTTTATTAAACGTTTATGACAATTTAATCGCATGCAAAGTACTGTAGATGATCCCCTCTGATAATTTACAACAAATTTGAGACCAGATTTCAATTTCTAATGTCAGAAAACACCCCTAGGTATACCAAGTTTTATGTATTTACTGCAATTAATAATTAAGTTATTGAAGAAAAACTAACACAAGATTGTAACTTGAATATCCATCGCAGAATCAATCAAATCTTGGATTAAAATAACTTGGATAAGATCATCATATTTTGGCCACAGAAATACGTGGCAGAATTTTGTCAGGAACTTTTAAAGAGACCCTGTATAAGAGAGGTCGTTATTCTTTAAGTCAACGTTTTGACGTAGTATCCTTGCAGGACTGAATAGTTGAAGGTAATTGGTAATTACTGTAGCAAATCAAGTTTTTGTTTATTTCTATTTTACTTGTTCTTAAATTCAACCAGCACTTTACTTAAACGTGTGTGACCTATTCTCATGTTGTTCTAGTACACATCAGCATAAACAATTGATTTTCAACTTTTTAATTGTTGTTTCACAACACAGTTTACGCTACGAATACAATCGTTATACTTTTCAAACACACATTATTACCCAATGAAATCGAGTAATTATGCGTTAATCTATGTAATTGTAGTTCTAGGTGGTATAATTTTATTTTATCAAGAAATCTTTGGTTTCACAAGATATTTATCTCTATCCTGAATTCCTAACAATTTTAACTGAATTTGTATTGTTTTGAATGGGTTTAAAAGAAAATGTATCGCCTAACAGGAAAATGTTGGTTTCAAACATTTTTATCATTCTATAAAATTTTCGTTAATGCTGTCTGTAACTGGCGTAAAAAAGATGTTAATAATTAAAACAATTGCATAAATAGAAATGCAAATAAATTGCTTTATTCACTTAGAGATTACTATACTTAGAATAATTGTTATAGAAGGAACAATTCTTATACAGGGAACGCTTAAGTTGTTTTCCGTTACTTTCAGGATTGACGGTAGTAGTAGTAATTGTCAATACCTACAATAGAATCTACAATACAAAGGGAATGGTAGATATTCTATTTTTAACGTTATCTTAAAGGTTTTTTTGAGATATTTTAGTATATGGAATTTAATTTGTAAATTTATGTTAATATGCTAGTTAAAATATGAATAAGAAAAAATATTTAAATGTCACAAAAACTGCGATATCTGTCATCACTCTATAAAGGGCAATATCTGTCTTGTTGTCCATCCATTTGTCCTCTTCTTAGAAGGTTAAAATGTTTTATTGCAAAATCTTTTCATAAACAAAGCTAGTTTACAATTTATGTGATCCATGTGTGTTGTGGGGTAAATTTTATCTACAAAAAGAAATTTTTAATACTGTTTTGTTCTAAAAAGGATAACTGACTCAAGAAACAAAACAAAGAGTATATAATACAGTAATTATGAGAATGAGTATGAGAACAAAACAGTAAGAGGAACGTTCAAACACAAACTGTCAATGAACAAAACAAGGGAAATTGAATTAGTATGGACACTTGATGACGATGGAACCAAGTAGAATAACAAAGAGAGGACATAAAGTAAGAAGTGTAATGCACTAATACAAACAATTAAAGGGTCAAAAGAATTTCCGAAAATTTTGGGTGATTTTTGACAGACTGTATTTAAGTGAAAAATGGTCGTATCGATAATTAAAAAAAAGCATTTTGAAGCTCTAAGAGTCTAGTTTTTAGATCTTTCGGTCGAAAATTTTTAGGAGCTACGGTTATGTAATGCTAAGAAATAGCGCGACAAAAAAATTTTTATTATTATTTATTTATTTTTTTTCCGAGTTCACGGATTTGGAAAAATTTTTTCAGCTAAGCCATTGCATGGAAAAGATAGCTTGTTTATTCAACTTTAATTTCCTTTTTTTTTTTAAATTTTGATACGACCATTATTCATCGAAATATCGGACTTTCAATGGAAAAGGATCCTTTTGTCTTCCATTATCGATATCTCGGCGACAAATGATCGTACAGAGAATTGAATAAGTTTCGAAAACTGTAATAAATGTCCTATAACATGCTGCCGCAACTTTTCGGATTTTTTTTTCGTCTTTTGCACGAGTTTAAAAAAACAGGAAAAAAGGGTAATTTACGTTTTTTTTAGAAAATTTACGGCTAAATTAGAAATATTCACGAAATGACTAATGTTAACCATGACTTTTACAGTTCGATATACCCAGAAGAACCCTGTGAAATTTCATCTCGGTCTAACGAACCGTCTCTTTGTTTCAAACAGTCAAACATTTGACAAAAATTAAAGGGTCACGATTTTTGAGATTAAACACTTCATAATCATGATTAAAATGGAAAAAATTTTTTTTGAGGTTTTCACATTTTTACCGCAAATATTTAAATTGATGAAAAAAATGTTTTTTTCGAAAAATTTTCGAAATTTTTTTTCAGAAGAAAAAGGGTACCTAGTTTTGAAATAAACTGTTTTTTAAGTGATTACAAACTGCACAAAAATTAATTACAGTCTCAAAAAACGGTATGAATCGGAATCGAAATCTGGTTTGGGTCGTCAACTTTAATTTTAATTTAATTAAAAGCTGATGAACAGAAGACAGAAAAGCCGAATCGTGCTGGAAACAATTTGATTTTGTTTTCTTCAATGTCCGGAAGGTTTTCCAAAAAAAAACTAGAAAATTTTTTGAAAATTTTTCGAAAAAAATATATTTTTTTAACCAATTTAAAAGTCATTTGCGGTAAAACTGTGAAAAAACCTCAAAAAAAGCATTTTTTCCCATTTTAGTCATAATTATGAACTGTTTAAGCTCAAAAAACGTGACCCTTTAATTTTTTTCAAAAGTTCGACTGTTTGAAACAAAGAAACGGTTCGCTAGATCGAGATGAAACTTCACAGGATTCTTCTGGGTACATCGAACTGTAAATGCCATGCTTAACATTAGTCATTCCGTGAATATTTCTAATTTAGCCGTCAATTTTCTAAAGAAACCATAAATACAGTTTTTTCCTGTTTTTTTTTTAAATCATGTAAACGACGAAAAAAAAAATCCGAAAAGTTGCGGCAGCGTGTTATAGAACATTTATACAGTTTTCGAAACTGCTCATCAATTCTCTGTACGACCATTTGTCGCCGAGATATTGATGATTGAAGACAAAAGGATCCCTTTCCATTAAAAATTTTCGACCGAAAGATCTAAAAACTAGAATCTTAGAGCTTCAAAATGCTTTTTTTAATTCTCGATACCATCATTTTTAACTTAAATACAGTCTGCCAAAAATCACGGAAAAATTTCGGAAATTCTTTTGACCCTTTAATTGTTTGGTTTAGTGTTTAGGGGAAAGAAAAATCACGAAAAAATGGATACAACGGATAGCAAGAAGAGAGAAAATATTGCAGAAAATCAAAGCAGTGACGAAAAATCCGAAATCATGAAAAATATGGATGGATGGAGATATTCCAAATGCATAAAGGTACCTACATTGCTAATGAAAACGTAGTGATAGGTAACTTTAGCTGAACAATTGACATAATATTTCCTTGAGTATCTAACACAAATAAAGAAGAGAAAGTGGTTGGAAATAATTTGAGTTCTGTAATAAATTTACTAATCCATCATGTATAAAAAAGTATTTACTATAGCTAATAAATACAAATTCCAAATGAATTTAATGAAGAATTTAATATATGGATCAGATATCAACAAATACAGTAGTACCTACCTATGTTTAAGTAGCAACTTCAGTTAAAAATTCAGTAAATAAATTTCATTCAAGTAAAGAATGTTAACGATTAAGTAATATTTTAAAACTAATAGTACTGCTATATCCTACAACAATGAAGGCGGATCTTGTGGTGGTTTGTGGTTTGCCATATAATTCTACAAAATGAAGCAATGCAGCACCCTAAGAGCCTTGATGTCCTTCGCGTATCCTGGTTTTACAACTTTGCACCTCCCATTATAATTCAAATACTTGATGTTCTAAATACCAACATTGCCGAAACTGCAATTATTAGTGTAATTTTTACAATACAAAAATTAAATGTTATTGTTACAAAACGTGATAAATGTGAAACAACAATGAAACGCATTTTATTATCTCAAAAAACAAGGTACGAGTAATAAATTAAATCGTGTTTAACGCCGAGATGTTCCTTTTTTCGTGATTCGAACAACCTTCATATTTCTAAGAGTAATTTTGTAATATTGGGTAACTTATTTTAATACTGTGTCTTGACTTGCGATTAGAGCTTGCCAAGAATTTAAATTAAGTGTTGAAACCTGAAGAGCGTGTCATAATTATAACATTTGCATACAGAATCGCGGTGAGATACGTTTACTGTTAAAATAAGCAGGTCAACAAGTAGTGTCGGTATCTGTCTTCTCTGCGGCATTAAAAAATTGTCTTAATAATACTTGCAATCTCAATTTTCTCTCGTTGCGCGTCAAGTACAATTAACAAATAGCAGTTCATAGTCCAGTTGGCAGAGGCCGAAAAGTTACTGTTGGTGACATTTTCTTGATAACTCGGAAATAACTACACAGGAATACTTTACATGATGAGTACAATAACAGGCTAATTTGCTGACAAAGTATTTTATCACGAAAAAAAGTTATTAACAATTTAATCGTGAAAAATGTTTTAGTAGTTTTCTTTAAATAACTCAACGGGATGACTTTGTACGAAAAAATGCTTGCGACATGATTTTGTTCGTAATAAAAGTAGCTACAAAATGGCCGTGGTCCGGTTACGAAATTTGCAATAACAAAGCCGTGAGATTGAAAAAACGGTATAAAACGTCAATTTTTTAAAGTTGCTGTAAAAATGTCAATTATCAAGAAATTTTCTTTTGGTCGTTATAACTTTTTTTCTGGTCATTTTACAAAAAAATTACATCAGAGCATTTTGATAGAGGGGTTTTCAAGGAATAATTTCCATTACAAACTTTTTTCAAATTTTATTTATTTATTAGGATTTTACAGCGATGCGAAACTTACACTATTCTCCAGTACTAGTAAGTATACATTAATGTGAATGATTAGGCATAGTTTTCTCTCATCTTTCCATTATTTTTATAAGAAACATTTTAATGATTTATATTGCAATGTTGTTAATTAGTTATTGACACTTTTCCCCACCCCCTACGGAGTAGAGTCTCGTGGCGCGTTTTTTTTTTACGTCGTATCCCTAGTATGTATTTCCCAATCTAATGTGTACTCAGTCTCTTTGATGTGCCAGGCTGCGACTCAGGATCTGGTGGAGCTTCCGATATTGAATTGTCAAGAAAGGATGGAGAATGAAGTCACGTCATTGTTGGCAGTTCATCTTCAAAATCATTTTCCTCGATCAATTTTGATATCTCCATTATGTTGCTGTATGTCTCCCCAGAACAATTCAGGCACACTGCAGAACATTTGAGGCCTGCCTTCCGACATCCACACATTGCTCCACAGTATCTTTTGCATCGGCAGAATATCAACTTTAAAAGCTCAGGGGGTGCTGGAGGTTTTGAACTTTGAATAGGCATCAATATTTGTCCATACTTTTTCCAGCCCCAGTCTTGAGGGTCGTTGTAATTCCAGAGCCACGCCTGGACCTGATGATAGACTCGGAGGCTGTGCAAGCGGGCTGTGTCTTGTGTTGGAGGAAGTGAAGACAAANCACCGCCATTTTGTAGCTATTTTTATTACGAACAAAATCATGTCCCAAGCATTTTTTCGTACAAAGTCATCCCGCTGAGTAGTAAAGAAAACTACTAACAAAATTTTTTTTCACGATTAAATTGTTAATAACTTTTTTTCCTGATAAAATACTTTGTCAGCAAATTAGTCTGTTATTGTACTCATCATTTAAAGTAGGCCTGTGGAGTTATTTCCGGGTTATCAAGGTTTGACACAGGCCGAACCTCTACCAACTGGACTATTCAGATAATTATATGATTACGAGTAGATATTGATCAATCTTGTGCACATTCTCTCTTCAAAATCAGATTGAGAATAGATTTTTCATCCATCACATTCACATATCTGTGAAGAAATTATTTCTGGTTTTCTAAATGCATTTAAGGAATAATTTTCTCATTAGTATGAATAGGTACAGATTGTGGGTAATGAACATCGAAATTTACATATTATGCTATTGAATTTTATTTTACAAATTTCATCATTGTATAAGGTTTTATCTCGTTAAATTCCCTAACCAAGAGCACCAGAAAAAAATAGAAGTGTGCAATTTCGTTTTGAAACTAAAATCAAGTACTAGGAAGTGTCGAATAATATTTGAACAAACGTGACGTAGAGGAAGACAAAAAATATTCTAAAGCAATAGTCAGGGAAAAATAAAAAGACAGGAGTTCTTTTGAAATAGGAAAAAGGTAAATACCTATCTGTGAAAATATCGCCACCACCAGAAAGTTAAACTGGGTGACGATTTTTATCGCGGTGCGGGGGATATAAAACAAAGAAGAGCAGGGTTAAGGAAAATCTGAATCGTATGAAGATGGAACAAGGGCATAATAGAATTAAAAATGCATAAAAAACTATTACCAATAACTCGGACGAGATTTGAGAAAAGAGATCAATCAAATGAAAACGTGATCATGAAAATAAAGAAGTATATGGTTGGTACCTACATGTGAAAAAGATGATGGGTTAAAAGTAGAAACATGAAAAGTTAAAAGAATATACGAAGAAGAAGAAGCATTAAAATATTTAATGTAAGAAATGAAAACATACAATACGTATTAGCAATGGAAGAAACTAGATAAATAGAAAAAAACTACAAAAATTGATGGTTACATATATTTTAATAGTGGACAGAAGAACAGGATGCTGGGAATAGGCCCTCCATTCAAAAAAGAAATTCAAGGCAATGTTAATGGAGTTTAAAGCTATATCAGAAAGGATTTGTTACTTGAGGTTGAAGAGAACATAACAAGAAATATCTTTCATAAATGTACATGTACCAAGGGGGAAGTTGAAACAGAAATAAAGGAAGATTTTTGTTGTTTAGTAGATAGGGAGTACAAAAATAACAAAGTATGATATGAAAACAATTCTAAGTGAGGAAATATGTAGACCAACAATTGGAAAATTTTATTTGAAATTGTAAATGAAAATGGGCATTTATGAATAGATTTTGTAAAAGAGAAGAAAATGATGAGTACCTACATATATTCAAAAGAAGGATTTAGGGAAAGATATGAAGATCATCAAATGTAGCTTATGTAAACTAAATAGATCACGTACGAACAGAAACAAGTGAAGAAAAACTCATAAAAGTCCACACGCAGACTCGGATCATTTTTATTAGGAATGAACATGAAACAAGAAATTGCGATAAGGCAGAATAAAATGCATGGGAAGAAGTACCAGCGGATTATTAAGGTTAGCAAATAATGAGGACAAGAAAGAATATGAAACAGGGCTTAGAAAAGCTGTGGCCTGAAATAAGCGAAAACAAAAGGGAAAGGGAAAAGGGAAGTGAGAAAATATAAAAGTAGAGAATATACAAAAGGGTAAGAATGGTTTGACAGGGAATGTGAAATAGAGTTTAAATAAGAAATACCTACCTTAAGAATGGAAATATTAAAAATAGGAACAAAAAAGACACAAAAGAGTATAAACGAAGTAAGAAAGAAATGTAAGTAACGCATACGCAGAAAAGAGGAAAAACATAATGAACGGCCCATTGATGAAATTGAGAACAATTATCAGCGAAAAGGCTACAAAGAAAAGGGTGACATAACAGAGTGTAAAGTTATAGGACTATAGTGAATGTGGCATATAAACTTCTAGCCATGTACGTAATAAATAAATTGTAAAGAAAATTGAAACAGAAACAGGAGGTAAACCAATTCTACTTTGTGAGATTCAAGCAGAAAGTTACTTATATAAAACGGAAACACAACTTTTCATAGATTTCAAACAAGCTTAGTACCTATGGAATAAGAAGAAAGAAATTATGTAAGGCGTTGAAAGAGTTAGTAGGCAGCAAATTACATTACAGGAAATCAGTATTAAAATAATGGTAGATAATAAATTAACTGAAGAATTTATTATTCAGAAGGGGATAAGACAGTGAGATCAGTACCTATATTCATTACTTTTTAATAGTTGTGTGCTGTAATATCTGAAAAGGAAAAACTTTACTAGAAAAGGTGTCTAGCGTTCGCAGATGATTAGAAAAGATTAAGAAGTTGCAAGAAAAAATTACAACAGTGCATTTCAAAAATAGAAAATGCAGCGCAATAAAATTAATGAAAATAAAACGAAGTACATAGACAGAAAAACAATTGGACAATTAAGAAACACTCAGATCATTTTCGGTAATCATTTACCAGAAGAGGAAAAGTATACAGTTTCGAAAAAATAAAAAATAGAAAACCAGATATGCAAAAAGAAATAAAAAGAAGAATAATGATTGGAACTGGGGTATTAAAGAAAATGATGAATAACTCATTTTCTTATACAATACAGTAGTAATGTATGCGAGTGAAGTGTGAACTTTGGCAATTAGAAGTTATACAGGGTGACCCAATTAAAACAGTCCACCTGAAATAATTTCAATGCAACAGGTTTTTCCGGAAAACCCCGAAACAGGTCGATTTTGCTTTCAAGGGGGACATCTTTTGATAATAAATTCATGGATGTAGGATCATCCCCCTAAACGGGATGGTTCAAGAATCTTAAATGACACGGGGAGTTAAGTGGCACATCATTTTAAAGGTATTTCAATTCTCTTTACAAACATGTTGAAAATTTTTTTGTTCTGCCTTAAAATTAATGTAAAAAACCTATTGGAAGTGTCGGTGAAATAAATCGAAAAAAAAAAGACAAAATAGTAATAAAAAACTCACCGGATAGCGAAACTGTAAAAAATGAGGTTTATAATCAAAGTCTTGATGGGTTACACTGAGTGCAAATTCCCAATGTGTCAAGTTAAAACATATATATGCGAAGGATTACCCTGAATATTAAATAATTTCAATCGATTTTATTTTACTCACATTTTAACAAAAAAAACCGTGTAATAATAATTTGTTGAGAATTCATATGAACAGATTTTCGCATGCAATATACCGCCGCCTTAGTTACATGAAAAATTACATATATAATCTGTTTATCAAGATATTAACTGAAGCTGCTGATAATTATTTTTAAAGCATTATTTATGCCATCAGTATCGTCAAAAGAACAAACCATTGTCGTTTATAGATGTTTTTTAATTCTGTCTGTAAAATTTCCTATAGAAAATGTCAAATATTTTCCTAAGTTAAAGGTATAAGTTTTTTTTTTCAATTTTCAATCGTTAGAAAATGTAAATTCGATTATTGTACTTATAACCCTTTCAACAAGGCTATAACTAATAAAAAATGTAAATTTTACAGTCTCTTTTGTGTTTACATATTTAATAGATACACACCTATTTAATTTAGAATATTAAAAAGATTTCCGACAGCTCTGTCATCTACTTATTTGAAATTGTAATTACAATATATTAAATAACTTTTTTATAATTTTATCTGCCACATTATACGACTCTGCAAACAAATTTTTATCAACAACTGGAATTCGAAATAGATAACAAACGGATATTGATAAAATTGGAACATTAATTAGGTAGATTCATAATTGCCATTTTCTGCTTCTATATTAAAATATCAGTAGCTGTAAGAGGGAAAATATGAGCTGATACCCATTTAAGTCCTTCAATCAATAGCGGATATAAAAGACTTCGTTATGAAATAAACTTAAGTTTCTTGCTATTGTGGTAAAACGTGAATTCATTTAAGTGAATTATACTTAAGAATAATTTAATCAACCTTTACCTTATACGGCAGTATTTAAGTAACTGGTATTATTTTGCAAATTAAAAATTACTTAAATACTATAGCTTCGTGTATTTAACTACCAGTTATTACGTCTTATTATGTCGTATAGGATCATGAATACAAATCATACCTACCTTGTGAAGGTCACTTTCTTTAACGTTCTATAAGTAATTTTTATTTGCTCCATGTACATTTTGACGTTTTCTTTGTACACGAAAGTATGATTGATTACTACACTTTATATAGGTTATTTTTTTAAATGAACACTTGCCAGACCAATGTGGTGGTAGGGTGATATAAATTGCAGAAACTTTTTTCGATGACCCATGTATTGGTTTTACTCCTTTCAAAATGTATAACATCTTATGCTCATTTTTTGGATGAAGGTTAACTACTGAACGTGCAATAACAGATGAAAGGAAAGAAAACAAGAATGCAACTGAAAATCCAAGTTGTATTAAAAGAACTAAAATATTCACAGTGTTATATAATTCCTTAGTTATGGTCTATATTTTTCAAGTACCTACATAATATCTACATATGTGTAATATGGTTATTATAGACAAATAAATAAAATGTATTAAAAATTTCAAATTACGTAAATAAGTTATGTAAAAATGGCGTAAAAGGTCTTGACAACTATATAAAATATAAATTTAAAATTGATTTTTCTGTGGTTCTAACTATTAAAGAAATGCAATAGTTATTGCAATAAAGTTGATATATAATTCAGAAGATAGTTTGGAGGGAATGAGATGTGCTTGATATTTTTATATTTTTCACATCTTTAAATTTCAACCCAAATATTCGAAAAGTGTATTTATGAAAAAGGCAGGAATTCTTGTTATAAATATCAAATATTTGACATTATATCAATGCGGTGAAATTATTTTGTCAGCTTTGTAATTTGTTGTAAAAAAATCTAATTATCCGTGAACTCAAAGTTGGAACATCTAAAGGCAAATCCACATCAATACAAATTTATGTTGTACGTTGTATCTTAAAATGCAACGAAAATCTTTGCGCGCATATTTACATCCGGGGACATGTTCAACCGCGTAAATATTATCTTTTGCGTCGATGTGCGTAAGTTTTATTTTGTATAATAAAAGACAATAAAAATAACTAAAATACAATAAAAAATAGAAGGATACTGGATTTGAAAAGCTTTTTGGCATCTTTTAAAAGAGAAAACGCAAAACGGAAGAAACAGGTAAATTAAACAAAAACAATGACATATAAGTATTTTATTTATTATTTATATATTTATTTATTTATTTATTTATTTATTTACTACTCTGTCCATCCAAAAATCCAATTGCAGGACAAGAAATACAATATTGTATGGTACCTACAAATCACAATATTTAAAGAAAAATTGTACAAGTTAACAGATTAAAAAAAACCATAAAAAACAAGCAAGTATAGAGTTTAAAATAAGAACAACTACAATTATTTACATATAATCAAAATCTAAAACTAAGCAGAAAAAAATGCGTGTCTTATATGTGGGTAGGGTTGCAGAAAAAATAACCTTATTTTGAATAGTAAAATCACATCATCACAAAAATTGGAGAATTAGAATGTGCATTAGTTTTAAAATTAGATAGATGAAAGGCAGATCATAAGCGAGTGGACAAATTTGGCAGTGCTAAGCCAACATGGCTGAGAAGCTCGGGAGAGTCAATTATATTGTGTAACAATTTATACAAATAGGTACAAAACCGAATAATATTTACGACGCGACACCAATTCAGATAATTTAAACCTCGATAACAATACATCTTCAGAAAATCCAAATGTTGGATAGACTCCATCATTCTTAAACCATAAATACTTAGCAAAACGTCTTTAATGCTGTTGGACATTCTTTATACGAGATGCAAACGGTAGAAGCGTATTTAAGCTTCGATCTGACAAAGGCATTATATAAAAGAATGAGAGTATTACACCTCTCAAAATTATTACTATTGCGAATTAAGAAACCCAAACTTTTATTAGCACTGGCTACAATACCCTCAATGTGACTAGAAAATGACAATTTAGGCGAAAACAATACCCCAAAGTCTTAAAATTGTGTAACGGCATTAGGTGCTTGGCCTATAATTGGAACAAACATGTCTGAGCTTCCTAGTAAACGCCATGGAATTGCATTTATTTATATTTAAATACAAATTATTTTTAACACACCAATCATTGACTATATCTAAATTATGCTGGAGCAATGCACATTCATCTACAGAATTTATTACAGTAAACAGTTTCAGATCGTCAGCGTACAACAAACTCCGACAGGTGAGGTCAGATGTGATATCATTTTTAAAGATATTAAATAGTAGAGGTCCGAGTACTGAATCTTGAGGGACTCCTGAAGTTAGCTAACGATCTATTCAGAACTAAAACCACGACACTGAACTGACAAACGTCTACTATTAAAAAGTAAACTAAACGACTACTATTTAAATATGAATTAAACAATTTCAAATATCAAATATCTGAGTCCAAAGTTAGACAATTTTTGCAACAGAATGCCGTAGTCTAGCCTGTCAAATGCCTTCGAGAAATCTGTATAAATGACATCAATCTGACCTTCAGTTTCAAGTTTATCTGAGATGAACTGCGTGATGCAAAATAAATTATTACTTACTGTTGATCTACCCGGCATAAATCCATGTTGGTCAATACATATTTTTTTGTAACTTAACAAAAGTAAATAATATTTCATGAAGAACTCTTTCAAATGTTTTACTAAAATTATTTATTATAACAATAGTCCTATAACTGTCAACACTTTCTCTATCTTCTTTTTTAAAAACCGGAGTACCTACTTAATTCTAGATTTTTTCCACGCAATGCTTGATCTTCCGAAGGCAAAGACAAACAAGGTGGATTTTGAAGAGCATATTCATCATAACTAAATTCAGAAGATAACGTGTAAGCATCGTTAAAAAAATGAGCAAATGCATTCACAATATCCTGAGGTTCATAGAAGATTTCATTATTTACCTCATAGATTGGGGAATATTACTGGTATTTCTATTTTCGTTAATGTATGTCTAGAAATAATTCGGATTAGATTTTAGTTGTCTTCAATTTCCCCTGTATTTTTCCCGCCTCATTCGTATATTTGTTTCATTACAGGTACCAGAAAGGTATACGAGGTCTGTTCAGAAAATAAACGAAATTTATTTTTTAAAATGTTATTATTAATTTTATACATTATTGGTCCTTGTCTTCTTCAAAATACTCCCTCCCCTATTTGATTTTAATTTCGGAAATAAGAAAAAATCGTCAGGTCTGGCGAGTAAAGAGGGTGAGGGATCTGATTTTTGGTACAAACTAAATAATTAGATAGATAGATAGATTGATATTTTATTTGACCACTGTTTACATACATCAGTACAAATGTGGTATGTCAATTTTCAGTTAAAATTTGAACTGTAATATTATAAAAAAAAGTACAATGTATAAATCAATTAAACACAACATTAAAATAATTTAACAAAATTCACACAGAACATAAAATTATTAGATTAATTAATAATTAATTATATTATTAATTATTAGAAGTTAAATAATAGTTGTATTCTCAAAATATTCCCTTACCGAATAGAAGGCTTTATTTGTAATATAACTTTTTATTTTATTTTTAAACGTTATAAATTGTAACGATCTAGTTATTGGGCTTAGTTTATTACACATATTTAAATTTAGAAAATTTTTTTTGGATTTTGTTAATTTAAATTTAGGGGGTCTCAAAAAATTTGCTTTCCTTGTATTGTAGCTATGAATGTCACCCTGTACACTAAAATCTTTCCTATTACTATGTATGTCTAAAAGACTGATAAATAAATAAAGAAGGCAAGGGCATTATACTAAATTTTAAAAAAAGAGGGCGACAGTGATCGCGGTGATTAGCCATGGCTAAAATACGAATTATTTTCTTTTGTTGACGAAAAACTTTTCCGGCCGCACTGGAATTACCCCACAAAACGACAGCGTATGAAATGCGTGAATGAAATAAACTAAAATAGATACTACGTAAGATATCCTATTTACGAGCATACGTAACTATCTAAATAAAAATATTATACTTGACAACTTTACACAGAGGTTATTTACATGATCTTTCCAGGATAAACCTGAATCAATATCCACTCCCAACACATGCAATGAATTACTATTATTATGTTTGGTCATTTTATTAGACAAAAACAATTTCTGAGTTTTTTCTGGATTGATGGTTAAATTATTTGCAGAAAACCAGTTTTTTGCCATCTTATCAGTAACCGACATAGAATCCATCAGGGATTCTAAACTGTCATTTGTATTAAACAGAGTTGTATCATCAGCAAAGAGAATACATTTTTTTGGCGTCATAAAATGTATAAAATCATTGACATAAATTAAAAATAAAAGTGGTCCTAGTACGGAACCCTGAGGTACTCCATATCGAACTAATTGAATGCTAGAATTGCCATGATTAATTGAAACAAATTGTTTACGATTATTTAAATATGATTTCAGTAACAAAGCTGGTAGGCCCCTTACCCCATAATATTCCAATTTTTTAATTATTATATCGTGTGAAACACAGTCAAATGTCTTGGTTAGATCACAAGCTGTAATAGCACAATGTAATCCTTCCTCAAGTCCTTCAACAACAAATTTCGTTAGGTTGGAGAGAGCATGGGTAGTAGAGAGGCCACTTCTAAAACCAAATTGATATGCATTTAACAAAAGATTATTTTCAAAAAAACTAGTAAGTCTTTGCTTTAGAATAATTTCTAAAATTTTTCCAGAAACGGGTATGATAGAGATGGGACGATAATTATCTACTTTATTACTGTCACCTTTCTTAAATAAAGGCACCACTCGTGCAATTTTAAAAATGTCAGGAAAAGTGCCCGTACAAAAACATATATTAATTAATGAAGTAAGTGGTTGCAATAATATATCAGCTGTAGTTTTTACAATCTTACTGTTTATGTCAAATACATCCAGACTGTGAGAATTTTTTAACATATTAATAGCCTCATTTACTTCAAGGGGAATAACGGGATGTAAATAAAAACTATTTTTAGATGCAAGGGTACCCTTAAGAAAAACTTCGGCATCTCATTTACTTACAATAGAGTTAATTATAGATTCGGCAATATCGCAAAAATATTCATTATAATCATCAGGAGATAAACTACTTTTGGGCTTATTTAAATTATAATGCTTATTACTTTCAAAATTTACCAACCTCCATCCGTCTCTATTTATATTAGTCGATGTACTGATAAATTCACTATACGCTTTTTGTTTAGTATTTAAGATAAGCTTTTTATAATTTCTACGAAAATTTTTATAAATTAACCAATCAGCTGGATTTTTTGAAATGTTGCAAACAAGTTTAACAGCCGTAAGAGTGTCTCTCGTACTCCTTAGAGTATCATTAAACCAAGTTACTGCTGACTTGCAGAAATTGTCATTCACTTTACTTAAAGGAAAATGATAATCTATTAGAGTATTGTAAGTATGAACCAAATAATTAGCCAAAAAGTTTACCTGTTTCGAGGGATCTTCAAAGATACTCCAGTCTCTCTTCATCAAAGATATTCTAAAATCTCTCAAACCAGCCTCGGTGATTATCCTTTTTTCCATTGTTGATAAAGTTGAGTTCTGCGTGCGCATTACCATGGTGCAAGAACCATGAATTGTTTTGCTACAAATCTGCTCTTTTTGCGAATTATTTCACGTAGGTAACCGTTGGAAAACGCCTTCACAAGCTTCTCTGTTTCACCTTGAGGCAAAAATTGAAAATGTACAAATTTATCAATTCTTAGAAATCATATTTCACATTATTTTTTTTTTATGTAAATACAGGTAAAAAGGTCGCTGACAATGGGGCTTATTATTATTATCGTTCCATATGTCACGCTTTAATTAAAGTTTACAGTTTCGTTTTCGAATTGATTAGTAATTATTGCAGTGTGTAATTAATTTTTCTGTACAAACGACATGTCACGTCGCTGGTACGTAATTAAAATAATTCCAATCTCGTCGGTTGAACTGAATTCTTAAATCGATGACATGTATATCAGTGGAATTATCAATTCTGTTTTAATAAGACGTTTCGATAGAATAGCGCACGCAAGTCAACTATAAAATTTTAATTAACTTTAAGGTTGTACATGCGAGTTTGATTTGTAAAGGTAAATGATTCTGATAAGTGCATCGAACTATTACTGTGTTGTCCAGATAGCAAATACCATGTAATTCATAAATTTTATACGTTTTCGCATTTCATGTACAAAATGGGTCGTTTCGATAAGTGAAATTATAGGCAAAATATTATATAAAAACAAAGCATTTAATAATACATAATAATATTTATAGACAATAGTCTGACATTTATTTATTCCGTGGCGAGTACAATAGAAATTAAAAATTAACATAAAGGACACTTAAAAGATAAATATATCCACCTATCTTCGAGGTCTGTTCAGAAAATAACCGAATTAGTTTTATTAAATTTTATTATTAATTTTATGCATTATTGGTTCTTGTCTCTTTTGAAGTACTCCCCTCTCCTATTCACACACTTTTCCCAGCGGTGTTTCTGTTTCGCGAAGCAGTCCAGGATAGATTCATTTGAAACAGCCTTTAAAGTATGTGACGAATATTCTTTGATGTCATCAATAGTCTGAAAACGGTATCCTTTAAGCACTGATTTTAATTTCGGAGATATGAAAAAATTGCAAGGAGCCAAGTCTGGAGAGTAAGGAGGGTGAGGGAGAACAGTAATCTGACGAAGTTGAGTGTGTGAGCGTATTGTCATGGTGCAAGAACCATGAGTTTTCTCGTCACAACTCTGGTTTTTCTTTTCGGATTTTCTTCACTTAACCGTTGTAAAATGCCTTGATTGACATGGTTTACTGTTTCACTTAGAGGCATGGATTCAAAATGCACAATTCCATGAAAGTCGAAGAAAACAGTGAGCATAATTTTGACATTGGATCCAGACAGACGTGCTTCCTTTGCCAATCAATTGTGATGATTAAATCTTTTCTCAATGTCGTAGCCGTAAGCTATGCTTTCATCTGCCGTTATGATCCTTTGAATGAATATTTTGTAGTCACTGGATTTAATCAAGGAGTTGTCGACAAACGTCCGTCCATACGATTTTCTTTCTGTTGCTGGGTCACTAAACGAAGAACAAATTGCTGCAACTCGATGACCCGATTGAGATGCTAACCTCTTCTGCAATTTCTCTGACAGTCAATCGGCGATTTGCACGAAGCAGATATTTAACTTTCTGGACGTGGTAGTCGTTAGTTGAAGTCGAAAGCTTTCCTGGTCGAGGATCATCTTCAATTGACTGACGATCATTTTTATATTGTGAAAACCATTCACAATATTGCGTATGACTCAGAACATCATCTCCGTAAGCCTTTTCAAAAACTGAAACGTTTCCGTGAAGGTTTTTCCCAGTTTCACGCAAAATTTTACGTCGCATCGTCACTAACGCTTAAACCCGTTGCATTCAAATAACAATATCACGAAAACTAAATGAGATATCAACAATCCAAGAATAGAGAAGGTTATGCGCAACGTAGTGCTTCCAACCGCATATCACTAAATATTAGTACGTATACGTAATTCAAAGAGTTCGTATATTTTCTGAACAGATCTCGTATGTAAATAAATTATTTAATTTAAATTAAGAATACTGCTTTATGTATAATGTGCATTAGAACAAAAAATGTCAAGGGAATTTTGGTCATGGTAATAATTCACACGCCTAACATTTATTGGTGTTAATTAAAGAACATTTGTGTTTGTCGTATTCAAATAAAATAAAAACTTGGTGAGACTTATTCAAAGTATTAAAATTTACAACAACAACACAATGCAGTTAATTATACCATTTATAAATTTAAATAGAAAGAGAAAAAAAGTATTCTTTAAGCTATTAAGTTGAAACCTAGCTAATAACTACCTTGAAGAGGATAAATTTTATGATATTTGTAACATTATTGCTATAGTATATCACACAGCGGAATTATTTAGTTCTATTGACATTATGGAAACGATTATGCATTTGTCTTTAGATTGCTAAAAATTGTTCTGAAATACTTAAAAATATAGAATTAATTAATTAAATATACATTACGAATATTTAAAAAATATATTTAAATTATATAAGAATAGGAAAAGATAGGGTCTTTTCTATAAGATGAGTTCTGAAGTTAACTGGACTTTTCAAAAACAGGTATTTCTATTGAGGCAATGTGGGGGAAAGGTGGATCCTTCGCGATGTGCTGTCAAAATTTCATGACATTTGGACGAATAGAAGCGGAGTTATTGCGTCTGAAGTGGCAGTATGGTCATCGTATCGGTACAAAAATAAGCATCGAACAAAGAAGACTGTGCGTGAATTCATCAAAGAGCAGCCAAAATTTTTTTTGGAATTCATGGAATTGGTATTGAGCATGTCAAAAACGCCAAAAAATGTGTGTGCGATTTCTTCTGAAAAAGTTGACTAACGACCAAAAATTGCACAGAATTCAATATTCGAAGGAAGCAAAAAGGACAAACTTCCATTACAACATTGTGATTTGTGATGAAATGTGGTGTTTTCAATATGACTCGGAAACCAAACACCAAAGCACCGAGTGGAAGGTTCCAGACGAGCCAAAACCCAAAAAATCTCGTTTGGAGAAGTAAAAGGGAAGACAATGTTGATTTGCTTTTACGATTCCAAGGGCACTGTCCACAATGAGCTCGCGCCACTGGGCCAAACCGTTAAAACACAATTCTATCTTGGCGTTTCGGGCATAACATCGCGTAGAAGGAAGTTGGCGTTTATTGTACAATAATGCGCCATCTTATCGATCGATCGATTTTTTGACTAAAAATCACATTTTGACTGTCAACCACTCCCCGTATTCGCCTGATTTGGCACCGTGCGACTTTTACATTTTCGAAAAAATGCATTTACCAATGAAAGGAAAGCGTTTTGTGGTCGTAGAAGCCATTCAATTGGCTTAATATTGAAGGACATCCCAGCCGACGATTCGACATGCTTTCAGACCGTACAAATCGCTGCATAAAAACTTTTTGTTCTTATTTTTTAAAAGTCCTGTTTTTTGGAATCTACCTTGTATAGGATAATAATGTAGCAATTTAGAACTGAATATTAATGTAGATACTAATCTCGGAAGTAGTTATTTAATTCTGATGTATTACATGAAATTTTTATATAATCACACCAGGAAAATGTAATTAATATCTCATTTAAGACATCTTTATACTCCTCTCTTATTGCGCAAGAATACAAGAATACGACTATACCAACAATGCCTCCCTGTTCTCCTGGTTTGAGGTATCCTAAAATTCCCATGTAGGCAAGTAAGCATTGACAACTAAAAAGTAAATACAGCGAATAAAATTAATTGCCATAAGCTAAAAGTAAATTTACCCAAGTGAAAATTACTCAACCGGCAATATCTGAAACATAATAAAGAAAGGATAAGTGAGATAGTAATTTTTAATTTCTTCCGTATTCTCGCAACCAATTTTTTATGGCTTAAAGAGAAATGTCTTAATCCAAATATCGAAGACAACTGGAAGAATGTTGTAGGCATCTAGTCGGCACTCTAAGAGATTCATCGAAAGAAGAAATATATGCAGTAGTAGCACAATTATGAAAATCCGTTAACTTATTTATTGCACTATTAATGACTGCTCAAGGCAATTCGCGTGCTATTCTAAACATAGTCTATCTATCTAAAACGTAATAGTTCAGACGCTGATTCTGTAGTTTATTGCACGAGCACGTATCTCTTCAAATTCAGAAATTCTAGACTATATAGTTAAATAAAGAAAAATGCAGTTTAAAGAATTAAATAATAAAAGAAAATTTTACTGGTAAATCAAATACATTTTTATACAATTATCATAATAAAACATATTGAGGATAAAATTTAATCTATGTATATAAAATTTATAAAATGAGTATTGTTAAAAATTTATAAGCCTGTTGACAGATTTTCTATTTCGAATTGAAAACGTTAAACTTAGTATGTAATTTATGTGTTTTAAAAAAAACTAATGCTTTATTATTGTAATTAAAAAGTGCGTTATAATATTAAAGAAAATAATTAATTCTGTGCTCATTGACCTTTGAAATATGACCCAACTAGAGCAACTATGAGGTTTATTTTGTGGTTATTGCATTTATATTTAAACATTGTATGTATTATGATATGTGTGTAATGGCTAGAGTCACATGATACATATACAGTTTCATGTTATAAAGATACAATAAGCATATTAAGTGTTTTATCTAAAATTTTTGAAAGAATTGTGGGAAGTCCACTACATGCGTACTCATTTAGATAAATTTCCAATATTTTCACAAACTAATCTGGTTTTAGAAAAAAAAATATAGTTGTATCACTGCCCTTTTAAAAGTATGTCTGCTATAAATTAGGGGAAGGCAACCATATTGGTATTTTTAGACTACACTAAAGCATTTGATATCATTAATCATTATGTTCTTTTAAGTATTTTACATTATATGTGCGGCAACTGGTTAAAATTGATAACTCTTTAGTTGTAAATTGCGGTGTTCTACAAGGATCAGTTCTTGAACCTCTTTCCTATATAGACATCAATTTTGAAAAACAGTCTTAAATTTTGCTCTTCCCATTACTACGCTGACGACACGCAATTATGTTCATTAATTATGCTCAGCGGGATTAACTTTGCTTATCAAAATATTAATTGCGACAAGTTAAGTAACCGCATCGCAAAAGAATTGTTTGAGAATTAACCTTGGACTATTCACTGATCAAAACTTTTACTTTACACATTAGTCAACCGATAATTCATTTAGTAATGTAAGTACTACTGTTATATGGTTCTAGGAGAATTTTAAATGAGAAAGGTAAAACCACAGCTTATAGTAAAACTATATTGTCTGAAGAACTAGTTCTCTCTCATATGAATTTTAGCGACGTAGTTTAAGGTCACTTTTTAACGGAACGAGATACAAAGAATTCAAAATTTCAAAATTCATGTGTAAGATTACCTTGTTATTTACATAGAAGTATATGAGCTGCAGAGCTAGGCTCAAAACTTCGGCTAGTTAAACTTGAAACAACATACACTGTAAGAAATCAGTGTGAGTGAAAGCAATAAAGGTTCGGAGTAAATCCATTTAGTGAAATTATTGAGAACATTTGCACTCAATATTGGACATTTTGATCATTTTACTCATTTATAATTATATTTAAACTAAAACTGAGTACTTTCACTCAAATATAGGTACTCCTTAAATAAATTATTAACAAAAACTCGGATTTGGTGCACTTGTATATAGTATATTAATTTCGAGTAATTTGAATGGCGCCGTGAAGATGGTACTACTTACATGTTACTCCTCTCCTCTCGACCACAGTTGATAGGGGCTCGTTTGATGCTCCAGAAAAGCGTGATCGTCAGGAGAACAGGCCTTAGGCGGCGGTGGGTCTCAGCTCTGCTGGCGGGTCTCAGCCAGGACAGGAGGAGGCCCCGCGAAGTGAATAAATTTCAACACTGTATATCCTAATTAATCATTTATGAGTGATTTATTTTTGCACTCAATATTTAGTTAATTAAAAACCAATTCTGAGTAGTTTTTAAATCATATTAGAGAAAAAGTCAACTCTAAATTGGCTGTATATACTCAGTTAAAAGTCGCTCAATTCATAGTTAGCAGTAACTCGGTTTTGAGTAAAACTCACTCATTTCTGATGCAATAGTTTCATTCAGTTGTACTCATACTAACAGAGTGAAAATTTGACTCAATCTGGTGTGGACAGAAATTGATACATTATTGATTAAAATTGAGTGAAATTTGAGTGAATTTTTTTTTACAGTGTAGATATTTTCACAGTGCCTGTTTGTTCTTTAAAATTATTGCATCTAAATTTCGGTTTATATATGAGAACATTTTTCGTCAGAATATTCACTCTCTGAATACAAGATACAAACACCGTATTGAATTTTCACAGTTGATTCTCTGCCTAAAAATAAAAATTATATAAGACAGAGAAGTTGTATTTTCCAATGTTATTCGTTCAAATATTCGCGAAAAGCAAAGTTTTCGATAATTTAAAATTACATATCTCACCAAACTCTGGCAATACTGTATTTATTACTCAATATTTTAAAAGTGCAGCATTGTTTCCCAACATTAGGTTAGATCTGAGCATTGTGAATATGTAATATTTTAGGATGTCCCACAATTCTTATTTGTAAATCCTTTATGTTCGTTTCAGTTTGATAATACCCTCACATTATGACAAATCATTTCGTGATACACATAAATTAAAAGATTACGTATTTTTCGTGACAGGGTATGGTCGAATAATAACATTTGAATGAAATGCATAACATCATGAGAAAAGATTCCTACGTAATAGGTTATTAGGAAACCAAAAATCGTCAGCTTTACCACTTGACTTGCAATTGAAAAACTGGTATGGAGACTCTTAATTAGTCATGATGCGCTCATAATGGATGTTAAGTGCATTCAATTAGTTTGCGAAACAAAAATATGTTAATAATTTTTATTAAATACCTTATATATTACTACAAGTAATTTATGGATATACACATATGGAAATGATGAAAATTATCACGCCCATAACACTTTTTGCGATTGATATTGTTTTTAAGAGTTTGGTAATAAACGAAATATCTTTCAATAATGATTTTTAAGGAGTATTAATGTCAGAAATTAATTTGGAATTCGGTGGATATTCAACGATAGATTGAAAATTCGCAGTATTGCAGACTTCATTAAGTCTCTGTAAATAATTTCCTTTATTTGTTTAAAGGTAGGTACATCCACAAGTACCCTTTAGTAGAATGGGAACTGCAGATTTTCTAAAATATGATTGACTACATTTTATAGGAATACCTACGACAAAGTTAGGTATTTGCCATAAGATTCGTAATATATTATTTTAAACTTACAGGTATTTTTAAAATATTTATAGGTATAGGTAGTTGATCAAGATTTCACATTAACTATCAACTCTGCAAATTTAATTAACGGGAAAAATATTTCCATCATCCTGGTTTTAGTTTCACTACATACAAAAAAATTAAAATTCAAAATTAAAATTCAAGATTTGAATTAATTTACACTGTAAAAAAAAATCGGTGTGAGTGAAAGCAATAAAGGTACGGAGTGAAATTATTGAGTACATTTTCACTCAATTTTGAGCATTTTTATAACGTTATTCATTTGTGATAATATTTAACTAAAACTGAGTACTTTCACTCAAATAGGTACCCGTCAAATACATTCTGCAGTTAAACTCGTATTTGGTGCACTTGTACCTAAATTGGAGTAAATGTCCTCATTATTGAGTGACCCCACCCCATTCTATGGTTGTCGTGCGTTGCCTTTGTCTATTCCCTTCGTCCCCATTAGGACATCTCGTGGCATGGTGTATGGCGTGTAGTGCTGGACAAGTGTCCGTTAATCCAGTTATTTTGGTGAAAGTTATGTTTAAATGCAGTGATTTGATTACAATAATAATTAAAAACAATAATATATTGAGTCTCGATTAATATTTGGTTAAATAAACGGATAGTTAAATTATTACCTATACTTACTTACGTATCTGTAACGTACAATATAAGTTATGGCAATCTATTCATCCGATCAGTTAACCAATTCCTTTAATGAATACCTAAAATATTGTCTCTAAAACAGGTCTGTGTAGAAAGCGCTTTTCATAGTACAAAATTACTATATAATAGTTAAATTTAAATCATATTAGAGAAAAAGTCAACTCTTAATTGGTTTTACATACTCAAAATAGAGTCAAAAGTCACTCATTTGATAGTTAGCAGAAGCTTGGATTTGAGTAAAATTCATTCTCTTCTGTTGCAACAGTTTCACGCATAAAATTTTAGTTCTACGTGAGTAGTATGAATTAATAAATTGAAAATTTTACTCAATCAGGTGTGGACAGAAACTGATTGATTTAAAATGAGTGAATTTGAGTGAATTTTTTTACTGTGTACTGTCAAAATTTTGTAATTTTATGAGCTCTTTATAACTTACTCATATTGATTGATCATTTTTAAACGCTTTTGAGGATGTGGCTTGCGATGTCTTTTATTCTAAATTATATTCTTTTCCCGATACAAATATTTACAATATCTGAAAAACATAAATATCCTCTGTGGCAATTGAGCAAAAAGAGTATTTTTTCTGTTATTATAACACAAACGTTTGTTACATAACATACTTAAAATCGAACTTAAAGAATCCTATAGGAGTTTTATAAATAGTAAAATGGTATCTAGCGGAATTCTCTGTACAATGGATAAGGACAACAATCTCTTATATAATCCTAAAAATATTGGGAAATAAATATTTGGTTCAGACTTAATTCCCAAGTTTTCGTTCGTGTTATACTTTTTACTTATCCCTGTTTTATCATTTAGGAAGGGAATTTTGTCTTCTCTTAGCACATGGAAGCTGGAATGGATTGGTGTCAATCCTTAAAAATGATAATCCATTCGGCATAAATAACCAAAAAAAAAAATATCATCAACGCAGATTTATAGAAAAAGATAAACTACAACGAACCTTTCCAATATTATTGATCAACATTGGTAGAATAGTACATTATACTATAAGGGAGTGAAATGCGTTATTTTGGCAGAGGTGCAATTTGAAGCCCGAGGGCTACAATGCACCGAGGACAAAATAGCATCTCTCCCGAATGGTATATACTATTTTTTCCACGGTCTCATTAACTTAAAAACACATATTTTGTCATTATGAAGTAAGTAGCACCAGAATTATTGTATTCGGATTTGAGCATTTATTTAGTAGTCGTTGAGTTATTGTCATAACTACAAAATAAACAAACAAAAAGAATTGTCAAATTAAGGTGCTAGTTTGGTTTAGTTTAAAGTTTGTTTAGTGCACAATGAATAATTGTGAGTCGGAAGAGATTGTGGAGGCTGCAAATATTGCAATAAGCAATTTGCTGCCTACGAAGTCAAGATCTTTATACGATATAGCCTACAATCGGTTCAAAAAGTGGTGCGCCGAGAAAAATGTTCAAGTATACAGCGAGAATGTTTTGTTGGCATACTTCAGTGAAAATGCAAAGAATTACAAGTCTTCCACATTATGGGCGCAATATTCTATGGTTAAGTCATGCTTGATAATTTACGACAACATAGATATAAGCAAATTCCCCAAGCTGATCGCATTTTTGAAAAGAACCGGTGACGGATATCAAGCGAAAAAATCGAAAATATTGACAAAGGGTGAAATCGACCGTTTTCTATCAAGTGCAGATGACAAAGAATTCTTAATGATTAAGGTAAGATTACTTTTGTTGTTAGGTATTTCAATTATTAAGTATTTTGATTTTTTATAGGTTGGATTAATTCTGGGGATTGCCGGAGCTTGTCGAACTGATGAACTAGTCAATTTAACTGTAGATGATATTGAGGATGTAGGCTCTTCCTTGATTGTAAAAATTCCAAACACTAAGACAAAGATTCCACGAACCTTTGTGGTTACCGATGTGGGAAATATGCTTGAATTGTTTCGAAAATACCTGTCCCTTCGTCCTCCCCACGTCAAGCATAAGCGCCTTTTTTTGTACTACAAAGCAGGAAAATGTAGTTCGCAGCCAGTTGGCAAGAATACCATGGGAAAAATTCCGAGTGTAGTAGCTTCGTATTTAAAATTACCTGATGCTGCATGTTATACTGGTCACTGCTTACGAAGATCTTCAGCGACATTACTGGCAGATGCTGGTGTGGATATCACGACAATAAAGCGTCATGCTGGTTGGAAATCAACGACAGTCGCTGAGGGTTATGTCGAGAACTCCATTGAAAATAAGACCAAAATTGCTAATCAGGTTTTAGTAGGTACCACTACTAGCGCAATCACAAAAACTGTAAATGTAAGCGAAAGTAATATTCCTTCTAATATTAATTTTGAAAATTGTACAAATGTAACATTTAATTTAAATGTCAATAAATAATTTCAATGTTATCTTTTTTTTTGCATGAAAAATGTTCTCCATAATGTAAACTCCCTTGGGAGCATTATACTCCCTTGGGAGTAATCGACTACTTCTGTTTTAATTTTGAAGTCATGGAAACTGATTTCTGCTCCCGACCGTGGAAAAAGATGTTTATACATGGTCGTCACTTCTAATGGATTTACGTCTAGTCAGTCGTTATCTTAATTGTCATAAATTAACTATTCTAATGAAAATCTTTTCTTCGATTTCTACCTTTGATCTGTGTACCTTGATAGTGAATTAAATAAAGAAGTTCTTTGGTATGCAGCAAATAATATACGTTTAACTTTTCCAAATATTCGCAAAATTATCTCTCATTCATGTAAATTGAAGACCTCCCTGTTCAGATACGAAATCAACTCGGACATTTTGAAAATAATGCATACTTTAATTGATTTGGAAGTTTACTTTGATTGTAATTTGTTTTTTCAGATCACGTTAAATATTTGGTTTCATCGGTACGTAAAACATTGAATTTTGTGATTAAATAAGGTCGTGAATTTCGTGATAATGTTGCTCTGCTTTCATCATTTTATGCACATGTCAATTCTAAGCTAGATTATTGGTCTCCTGTTTGGGTTATCATGTGGAACATTCATAAGACAGGCCGTGCAAAAAAACAATATTTGTAGCTCCAGTGATATATTTAATTGTAGCGTACACATTTATATTTTGCTTTTAGAAATGTTAGCAATTTATGATTAACATGTTAATATTATTTGTGTGCCAATGTAGTTAAATATACTGTTTATTTGTAAAAACAAACAAATACACAAACAAATAAATAAATAATTAAAATAATGGCAAAATTATAAATGCTGTTAAAGAAAACTGAATAAAAAGGCACACTATTTATTTCACGAAAAATATTTTGATTTTCAACCAAGTAAACAATTTTAATTGATATAATTGTTGATGAGTTGAAGGTAGGCAGTTATTATTTATATGCTTACATAAACTGATTACTTTCTACACGTTATTGACGAATAAATAATGTCACGTAATACAAATAATGTTAAGGTTACTGTGATAAAAAGTCGTTCGTTGTTTGTAATGTGAAGAATTATTCTGTCTTTTATCAGCATACAAATTGTTTGTCATATGTGAGAAACTTTACAAATTAACACTGATATGCGGATTCTAAATATTTCACATTTACAGAAAGTTAAAAAAAACTACCGGTTATGCTAATGTTTAGCATATCAAAGGGTGTATAATAATGGAGAGTAAAAAGTGGTTACATTCTCCTGTCGGTAATCATGTAAATATCTACAGTGTGTTTCTAATTCAATTCATTGCTCTAAAGTTATATTGTGTAGTTTGCTTTATCTCCAGTAGATATTTAATTTCTGGTCCACCGTTTTCAAAATAATCGCAAAACTTTAGCAAATATAATGGGGTAGTTTTATTTTAAGTACTATTGAAATATAGGGAAAATGTACGCAACATTATTTGTTTTAGTGAAAGTCCATTCTTTTGCTTTTGTCCGTAGTAAACTTTTCAATTACTTTTTCATTAATGTTTGACATTTCCCGCGCCATTGACATTTCAATAGATAGCATTGCAAGTGCTGCAATCAATTTAAAATTTTACAATTAAAAAAACACATAAAAGACAATGTGCGAGTAACAGAATTTTGTACCATCCCATTTTAGAAGGTCGAAGTTGGAGTTTAACAAAAAGTATGAAGATCCGAAGCTGTGTAATTCTTATAAATAATTAAATTACTAATGCCCGTTAGCACCGTAGTGTTTAATCTAGGATTAAGTCTGAACTTGGATTAAAATATAACATTTTGTTTGCACCCTTTCAAATGTATGTATTAATCTAGGATTATTTTAAACCCTCAAATTTGACCGCTTAAAACCGCTTAAACTTGGATTAATGAGAAAATATAAATTGACACTATTGACAGTACTTAGCTGCTAATTATAATTTTTTTAAATAGGCATTTCTTCCTTTTCCTGTGGACTCGGACTGTGGATGAGTGAGTGGTGTTAAGACATCATTGATAGATGTATTGGATAATTTTGATATTCACGAAATTATAGACTTTGGATTTGCCAGACAAATATATATTAGAAATGATCTATTTCATAATCTAGACAATATGACTTTTTTCCGCAGATTTAGGTTGACAAAAGAGACCACATTACATCTGCTAACTTTAATTGAAGAGGAGTTGGAATATCCAAGTGATATATAAGTTACGAACACGTCGGCATGAACACGATGCAACTGGCAATCAGAATTTTGGAGTTATAAAAAGCTTTTATTCTTAACATGATTTTGTATTTCTGGGTATAATAATGTCTCTCCTATCCAACAATTCTATGCTTGTGCTGGTCATTTGTCTGCTATTGCAGACATTTCAGGGATGGACATATCAACAGTGTCCAGAATAATTGTACGAGTATCAATTGCAATAGCTCGTCTTTATCAGAGATACTTAAAAATGCCATCCCAGAAGAAATAGTTATGCCCGTTTGCACCGTTTAGAATTTAAGCCAAGTTCAACTGAACTTGGTTTAATTTTAAAACTAGGTTTTAATAATCAGTTTTTGCACCATTTACTGCCGATTGTAGATTAAATTAAACTGGGCTTTAGGAATACTGTTTAGGGATTTTATTATGCTGCTAACTTATGTCCAGTTATGTTAGGAAAAAATATGTCAGTCACATTCTCAAACCAAAATCTTAATATGAGTACACTGTCGATATGTCCATCCCTGAAAAGTCTGCAATGGCAGACAAATGACCAGCACAAGCATAGAACCAATTGTTGGACAGGAGATACACTATTATTCCCAGAAATACAAAATCATATTAAGAATAAAAGCTTTTTATAACTCCAACATTCTGCTTGCCAGTTGCATCGTGTTCATGCCGACGTGTTCGTAACTTATATATCACTTGGATATTCCAACTCCTCTTCAATTAAAGTTAGCAGATGTAATGTGGTCTCTTTTGTCAACCTAAATCTGCGGAAAAAAGTCATATTGTCTAGATTATGAAATAGATCATTTCTAATATATATTTGTCTGGCAAATCCAAAGTCTATAATTTCGTGAATATCAAAATTATCCAATACATCTATCAATGATGTCTTAACACCACTCACTCATCCACAGTCCGAGTCCACAGGAAAAGGAAGAAATGCCTATTTAAAAAAATTATAACTAACTGCTAAGTACTGTCAATAGTGTCAATTTTCTCATTAATCCAATAGACCAGGCGGTATCTGTTTTGGCTCGGGTGAATCGTATATCCACGGAAATTTTTGGCTTTTGGGCTTTCAAATATCACTAGAAATAAAAATTTTTCTATGCGCATAAAAAAAAGCGTGGGCTTAACTTTTGATGGCACAATATGTTAAAAAATTGGAAAAATGTCATATTTTTCTTCCTATTTAATTATTTATCTTTTTAAGAGTTGATTTTAGGCAAAATGGAAGAGGAAAAAATGTTTGTAATTAAATTTTTTATAATACATAGCTGGTTACAAATCGAATGAATCATGATTATTATGGTAAAAATCGAAAAAATCACAAAAATGGGGTTAAAAAACAATACTTTTTATGGAATTTTTTTGGTGTATTTAAATTGGGTGTAGGACCTTTATACTTGGCTCAAGAAAACTTCATGTTATGTAGAATCATCACACCAAATTTCATCAAAATCGGTTCGATAGATTTTGCATAATAATTTTGCAATCCAGATTAAAAAAAAATTGCAAATTTTCAAAATTTTGCACAGCAAAAACCAAGGCCCTTAGATACTTGAAAATTTAATCACATATAGAAGGGCTCTCAAGCTTTCAAACTTTTTTTGAAAAATTCGAATCCGTCAATTAGGAGAGCTCTGGCGCTTGTTTAAACATTGGTCGAATTTTTGTACTTATAAACAATTAGAACTTTGTGAATATTCAATCAAATCAAATTTTTTAAAGCAGGTTTTAAAAGTTCTTGGAAAGACGCTTCTTTAAAAAAAAACAGATCGATTGATCAATTAGTTACGTAGTTATAGACGATTCAATTTCGAGCAGGCCGAAGCGGCCGCGCTCTCTGCTTCCCCCACCACCACCACCCGTACGATTTTATTGAATTTCTCGCTTGCATAAATAACTTTAAACACGTTTTAAAGTAGGTTGCCAATGAAGAAAAGTATTGTAATCTTAGACCTGGTAAGTACTCGGAATACCAAAGGTATTTTTCGAAAAATTAGCCCGGATGTCCCAGTACATTTAGTGTAAATGACGGCTATAACTACGTAACTAATTGATCAATCGATCTGTTTTTTTTTAAAAAAGCGTCTTTCCAAGAACTTTTAAAACCTGCTTTAAAAAATTTGATTTGATTGAATATTCACAAAGTTCTAATTGTTTATAAGTACAAAAATTCGACCAATGTTTAAACAAGCGCCAGAGCTCTCCTAATTGACGGATTCGAATTTTTCAAAAAAAGTTTGAAAGCCTGAGAGCCCTTCTATATGTGATTAAATTTTCAAGTATCTAAGGGCCTTGGTTTTTGCTGTGCAAAATTTTGAAAATTTGCAATTTTTTTTTAATCTGGATTGCAAAATTATTATGCAAAATCTATCGAACCGATTTTGATGAAATTTGGTGTGATGATTCTACATAACATGAAGTTTTCTTGAGCCAAGTATAAAGGTCCTACACCCAATTTAAATACACCAAAAAAATTCCCTAAAAAGTATTGTTTTTTAACCCCATTTTTGTGATTTTTTCGATTTTTACCATAATAATCATGATTCATTCGATTTGTAACCAGTCATGTATTGTAAAAAATTTAATTACAAACATTTTTTTCCTCTTCCATTTTCGCCTAAAATCAACTCTTAAAAAGATACATAATTAAATAGGAAGAAAAATATGACATTTTTCCAATTTTTTTAACATATTGTGCCGCCAAAAGTTAAGCCCACGTTTTTTTTATGCGCATAGAAAAATGTTCATTTCTAGTGATATTTGAAAGCCAAAAAGTCAAAAATCTCCGTGGATATACGATTCACCCAAATATGGCTTTTTGAAACAGATACCGTCTGGACTACAAGTTTAAGCGGTCAAATTTTAGGGTTTAAATTAATCCTAGATTAATACATAGATTTGAAACGGTGCAAACAAAATGTTATATTTTAATCCAAGTTCAGACTTAATACTGGATTAAACACTACGGTGCAAACGGGCATTAGTGTGCAACATGAGTTCTATACAATTGCATCATTTCCTAGGGTGTTAGGTGCCTTTGATGGTACTCATATTAAAATTTTGGTTTGAAAATTTGACTTTGACATATTTTTTTCCGAACATAACTGGACATAAGTTAGCGGCATAATAAAATCCCTAAACAGTATTCCTAAAGCCCAGTTTAATTTAATCTACAATCGGCAGTAAGTGGTTCTAAAGCTGATTATTAAAACCTAGTTTTAAAATTAAACCAAATTCAGTTGAACTTGGCTTAAATTCTAAACGGTGCAAACGGGCATAAGAAATATCTGTTATATTGAAAATATAAGAATTGACCTAAAATTCTGATATATAAATTTTCTTTGCTAATTAATTTAATGACAATTGAGTGAAAAACTTCAAATATATCAGATTAGTATGACATTAATTCATGTTCACATAGGGTGTGTCTTTATATTATATATGAATCAATTCATTCTTACATATTACATCAGGGATTAGAGTCAATAATTACGTTCCCACTAATAAATAATACAGTAGATCCCTGGAAAAATATTAGCGTACTTGCCTACCCATGTAAGTATAAAAGTATTATGTAAAAAAACATTTCTTTAATATCTATGTGAGAAATGACCTTTATATATTAGTCTGAAGCTATTAATGATAATATGGCTACCGCATAAGTCTTTTGAGTGTCGTGAAAAGATTATTATTTTGTAAGGAAGTTTATCGGGTACGGAGGTACGTCTAAAAGTCTAACGAGAGTTTCTGTACATTCGCTAGTGACTAAAGTAGTAAGCCTTTAGATTTGGCAACACTGCACTTGGCTGGCTTTGTTTGGATGCCTAATCTTGAAATATACACCATATGTCACACCTGCGAATTTCAAATAATACGCTACGTCGAGAACCGCGGCGTTGCCGCTATCACGCATATGGGCGTTAAGTTAATCAACAACAGCAGATTGAAGAAGAATTATTATAAATTATGTATCTTACAAGTACCTAATCGATTTTTACGAGCTGTCATACTTAGATATCGGTTTCCTATTTTCTACAAGTTGCTGTAAAAACTGTTTGTCAATTGCTGCGCATTCTAAAGTGGAAAGACCAAAGAAATCTGCATTCTCATAAGACTCTGTACTAAATCGTGAAAAATTATTTTATTAATATCTCGTCTCTTAGGTACCCAAACTAGTCATAATTTATTTGAGGATTTTCTTCATGTTAATAAGTTTATATTAATTTTTTTTATGAATATTTGTTCATCAATTCCAAATCAGATAAACCCCCTTAAGGGGTAATACGAAGAGTCACACTACGCATTAAGGGGCGCTTCTTAAGAGGGCTTTACAGCAAATAGACAATCAGCAATACATTTTTATAGATTTTATTACACTGTTTGGCTAAAATATGAATTAATGCACAAATAACTGACTTTCATCCATTTCAACGCATATTTTCTATAAAATGGACTTAGTTTGAACCTAAAATTACTTTTTAATTTAAAGACATATGTAATTTACTATGCCACTTGTTCAAAAGCAGCAAACTACAAATTTCTTTACAACAAAAAGTAATTTGAGTTTCAAACTAATTCCATTTTATAGAAAATCTGCGTTAGAATGGAGGAAAGTCTGTTATTTGTGCATTAATTCATATTTATTCAAACTATGTAATAAAATCTATAAAAATGTATTGCTGGTTGCCTATTTGCTATATAGTCCTCTTACTGGTTACAACTTTCATCCCATCTAAACTAACTTAAGTTGATAACTAATAGTTATTATTATTATATAGTTATTCCTTTTACTGATATTAACAATTCTGATGACTGGAAGATAACAGCACTTTTACATGACAATAAAATTAAGGAAATAGTATTTTATATTCAATTTTCTACATAATTACAATTAAAGTACCAATACCTAAAGATGCTATAAATTCAGTCAGTAAATTGAAAACATTCTAATTACTTGAAAGACACAAAATTTCTTATTCAATTTAAATTATTATATTAATTAATAAATAATTATACCAAATTATAATTATAGAAATATCTAAGACGGCCCTGCCTTTGAATTATCAAGTAGCTGTTACGTGGATAAAGCATAACATCTCGAATTCAAGGTTAACCGACATTCCTAGGTCAGGTAAAAGTGTTTCATAGCTTCCACGATAGACCGGAGAAAGAAACTGAAAGTGACTTGGACTAATATAGCTTTACTATATTAATTTCGCTCTGGCTTCACATGGTCATTAAGTTGTATAACAGTATTGTTTTGTTTTGCAAAAAGTTCGTCTTTAATAATTATTATTGTGTTGAAACAGGGAAGCAATTTTTTTACGATGGATTATAAGTGTTACATCCGCTATTCATATTTTGTTTATATTTTGCATGATGTAGCTGCAGAGTTAATAATTAACAATGTAGACGTTGTCAAGAAAAATTTGAGTTTTAACTGTGTAAAAACGTATTATCACAACAACTTCCTTATTTTTTTTTGTGGTATAATTTGCGTCATTGCTAATTACTGGTCTTGGTGTTGATGGACATCTTTAAGTGAGGCAATTATGGTATGCATTTACTTGAATACATTAAATTATAAAGGCCATATATCATGCATCCCAGAAAATTGCCAACAGATATAGCTTTGTCAGTAACTAGGTAAAGTATGACGAGAGATCCTTGCAAATTCTTTAAACCACTTACTGAAGGCGAAAAGTGGACGTACATATATTATGAAATTTGTTTTTATTAATAAATAAATACTGAATATTAATGAGATAAAGAAAGCAAAAACTTCTAAAAAATCACGTCATACCATGATCGTTCAATAACTTGAAGTTGAAAGTTTGTTGAATATACAAGATGTTACAGAAATTATGCGACAAACTATGAGGAGTAGTTTCTAGTCTCTTGACTAAGAGAACATAAAAATAAATAATTGTACACAGTACAAAGTAAGATATGATACAGAATGGTCAATTATCTGCTGAAAAACATATACTTTCTAAACTTGGTAGAGTGCGGTCATCGCAAATAATTAAAAATCTACAAATAAAATTTGAACTCTTGAAGCGATTTGAAATGTTTAAAATGCCAAAACCTGAATTAAAGGCAGACATTCGGAGAGTTATCAACGAAATTCAACCGCAATTTGCGAAAGCGTGATACAGAATTTTCTTAAAAGAAGTCGTGGATGCCAAATGAGTCGTGGGAGACAACTGTCCGATATCAATTATCAATTTTTGCAGTAGAACATCATACTCTCGTATACCTATACTATAGTTTAAAATTTTGCATGTATATATTACACTTACATTTCGTTGGAGATGATTTTTCGAACATCGTCTTGATTTTTTGTCTTTTGCTAATGAACCATGACGAAGAAACTCTAAACTCTTCAACGACAAATAAATACGATCTACGAAAAAAAAGTTCAATACAAAATTTTTGGTTTTTGGGTTACAAGCCTTCAAAGTTGTCAAAAGTAAAACTAATTTAATTAATAACTTCATAACCTTTTTACAAATCGTCTTAAAATTTGGCACATTTATTTGGACTATCATGGCGCATTATTTCTTAAAGCTTTAGTCAAATCGATATACTGGGTGATATTTTTCTCCGGTTACATCTCCCTTTTAGCGGTCAAAACTTTTACAGTGGTCTTCTTTTCTTAAAACGGAGAGCAACATTGAAAAAAATGTGCATTGAGAAAATCGCCTACAGAAAGTCATTCTTGAGAAAAATGCCATTATTTGCAGATCTGTACGTTTCGGTTTGCGTAGCAGTGTCACAGATTTAAAACTTTGAGTTTAGTAGGCGATGGAAACAAGATGTTGATTGCTGTGGCTATCAGGTAATGTCATTATTGTCGTGTTTCTTTAGGATTCTCACCACTCCACAATAGTAAGCGAGTAATAAAAATTATTAAATACATATGTGGATACTACCTTCCAAGCAATTTATTCAACAAAGGTTAATTATTTAATGCTAGGTAGATAGAGTTTGTTAAAAATTTCCAAATAAATTTTCGTCACTTTTACGTTGACTAACTATCTCACACTATTTTCATTCATTTTACCAAGCTGCTATGTGACCATCTTCTCTCATCCCGTATGCAAATAATGCTCACGTGATATTGTATTAAAATGGAGGAAAGATTATTGTGAATTAAATAATTCTCTGCAATATCCCATCGATATTTACGTGTTGTTGTTATGCAACAATGATACATGCTTATTATTTAATAGAAAATGATCCGGTTTCAAAATTCAGTTGTAGTAATATTTAATTACTAAGCTGTCAATATAAAGCTCATGAAAGCGACTGGTATTTTATTTAATATTTATTTAATAAATATATCTTATATTGCCTAACTCATTATGATTTGTGTCATTTATTATAATCCATCTAAAAAATTCCTAAGTTTGAAATATTTTCAATTATTTCAAGGAGTATCATAATAATTAATATTTTGCTAATTTTAAATAGTTACAGATACTTCGGTTTTTCTGTTCCACATCACTGATTTTAATTTCGTAAATGTTATGAAAAATGTATTTGAATAACTTGGTTTTTTATTTGAGGCCATTTAGTAAATAGGTGCCTATAATTTATGACGGAACGTGACAACTGATTCGAAAATGTTCTTCATGTTAAATCACGAATGTAATTAATTCATCCTTCAAGTTGGCTCTTAAACTGCTAACGAAATGTGAGTACTTTTATATACTTACTGCTATTGCCAATAAGTAAAACCAAATCAGTCAAGGCTGCGCAAGAAAAAATATGTAAAAGGTTTATAAGAACCGAAGTTTTTTGCTCTTTCGATCCAAATGAAAATTAATTTCTTCACGATAAAAAGCAGTTTTTTTTAACATTATTCGCCTCTATTACGAAAAAGATATAGACAAGTATTGAGTATATAATTATACTGGCCATGACAGACTAAATAGTGATGCTTTCTAACTGTATACGTTGGTATAACGTTGGACCTTTTACATAAAATTGATGAGTATGATCAGCCGTTATAATAAATAATCAAGCGTGTAGAAGATGCTGAATGAGCCAAAACCCATAAAATCTTGTTTGGAGAAGTCAAAAGTACACTGAAAGAAATGGGCTTATTAAACTATTTCTCTAGAATAATGTGTATGGCGCATATTAAAACTTTTATAACAAATATACAACTTTTATTAAAAAAATCACTCATGTCCATACTCATTATTCTATGAGTTTAACTGGAAGGTACTTAATACACCTTATGCATCTATGAAATAAAGGTTATAATGAATTACTTATACTTTGTTATGTGTTATAGATTTTATGTTCCAATTGTGTAGTAGGGAAGATTTGTTGTATAAAGACCAGTATCCGAATTTGTATATAACAATAGTATTAACAGAATTATTCGTTCTTATACTGAATATGTTTCCGTTTTTAACGTGTGAAACGCGTCTTATAATGGTTAAGTGATCGTCACCTCTCGGTGAATAATCTGTTATGATCGTAAAATTTCCGACAGTCCGCTGTGCAGTAAAGAAACATATTTTGTGGGATACATGATCATATCGCGTTGTGTGAAATAGAAAATTATGTAAGTATCTAACTGTTTTATGGCTTGTAATTGTTTTGATTTTTCAAATGTAAATCTTGATTAAATCTTAAAAATTATTATCTTGTATGCCTTATTAGAATCCGCTGATGTTAAGTTTTACATAAGATGGAGGAACAGAAGGCTAACAGTGACAAAGAAGAGCATGGGTATAAAGTCGATCAACCAGAGGAAATAGAATTAGAAGAAAAGAAGCTCAACCTTTCAGGGGATGCTTCATTCTTAAGGTGGAAGAGTTATTGTGCAAATTCTCATGTAACACAAGAAAATACGGGTGCATCGTTACTAAGAAAATAAACTAGAGAGTTCTGGGAGCGATTTGTCATCATTTTTAATACTTAAATGTATGTTTTATGTTTACATTAGTACCTTAGCTTGTAATTATTACAGTTATCCAATAAAATTTGTAAAAACTTAATGTCATATGTTTTTAACTCATACACAGTATACAACAGTGTAATACATTTATTATTATAAAACTTATAACCAGTACTAGATATTCTAATAACCATATGGAACACTTTAATAACAGTTATTGCTATCATTTCGTAAAGGGTATAAAAAACGTTGTATACTAGTTATACAATAATTTAATAAAGAATACGGTTTATAGACACTATACAACTGTGTTAGCAATACGCGTTTTATAGCCAATATTTACCTGTTTATCTGTCACATATAGTATACAATGGTCTTATAATGGCATATAGAATTCTAATAAAGAATAAAGCGCATTTCTTTCAGTGTAAAGACAATTAGACTACAAGCCAATCGGAAATTTTCAAGGGGTCATTTGATCCATCATTAATTACTTATAAATCAATACTACCACATATAACAACAACTTTAGAAACTATGCTCGAAATTTTGGCCCTGGTTTTGATGATTTAGTGCAGTACGGCATTTAATTTGAACCAACATCACATTCATAAATTTTAATTCTATTTTATAAAAAATGCCATTTTTGGCCATGCCATACATTTTTCATGAAACATGTGCTTACTATAGGAAAATTAATTTCCCTCTGAAAAGTAGGATTTCACTGTGAAAAGTTTTTGTACGGCATTAATATCTTTTGTTAATACTGATAACAATAATCAACAAAAACAAAATGCCGTACAAAAAAATGATTCTAAATGGCTTGAAATATATTTTTACAAATAGGTATTACTTGCAAGAATTGATTTTATTTTAACTACTATTTTCTCCTTAATACAAATTATTTACTACTGTACGGCCTTTCTATAATAAGACTTACAAAATCATATAGAAATATTTTTCAGACATATTTGTCTATACAGGAGTGAGTGCTTTGTGTAATTATGTATTTAACAATAAATCAAAATTTTATACCAACATGGAAATTCATGAAATCAATACACGACAAAAAAATGAATACCATATACCATTTATGAGACTGCAGCTCACCATGAAATCACCATACTGTCTGGGCCTTAAGGTATTTAATAAATTACCTAATAATGTAAAGACCTGTTGTACTGTTGAACTTTTTTAAAAAGAAACTAAAATCGTACCTAATTGATATGTGTCCGTATTCTTTAGATGAGTACTTTAGATTTTAATAGACTGCGATTTTGTTTTTTTTTTATGTGAACTATATGTGATCTAATGTGTTGTTAATTTATTTAATTTAGGTTATAAGTTATGTGTGACAAATTCTCATACAGTGTAAAACTGTCTATTAGAAAATATATTATTATTATTATTAGAAACTCCGGATGCAAACCCATATATTCTGACCCTTATGGTTTCCGATCATTGAAAAATGGTCGGCATTGTTGCTACGACATTATTTTTAAGTAATATGCCGTTAAAAGATCATAGGTCGATATAATAATTATTAATTTTATAAATTTGAAATGTTTATATAGGTATTAATTTTTTTTTCACAAGTACATGAGTAAACTTTTTTAAAAATCCAAAAAAATATTATTAAAAAATCAATAAAAAATCTGCATTCGAATATTTAAAAAAAAATTTGGAATTATTTTTATTTTAAAATTACAATTACCGCTTCGAGATTCTAGCTGGTCATCGAAACATCTTCTTTCTCTGTCTCTTTTTTCTTTTCGGCGTGTAGATTTTTGTGTGGTTTTATTCATGTTTATAACCGACAATCTTAAAGTTGTTTTTGTAACAAATGCACTTTTAAATTACCTATTTTTACTAATTTTAAACATACATATATTGTATGTCAATGGCTTCATCACAATTTTTGCACAAATAAATTGTTCAAACAATTGTAACAGAAATTACAAATATGCAAATGCGAGGGTACTGGTACTTCAAAACATATATTATATCGCTGTTTTAAATGTAAGTATTTATAGAGGAATTCTCATGAATATTAAGTAAAAATTAATTGTTTATTATTATATTTATTTAAAAATAATACATTCGTGTACGTCATTAAATTTCTAAATTTCTCAAAATATTTTCTCGATTTTCTATATACAATTTTCTTTTTAAAGACAATGCTATCATAATTTCTATGGTATAAATTAAATTTCTCTTGAAATTAGGATAAAACTCATTTTGGACTTACACAGTTTCGGAGAATTGTTCCAACAAATATGTACGGCATTGCAATTTTCATTCTTTATGTTATATATCTGATGAAAATTTGTAAATGCCGTATAGTTGTTAATGACCTAAAAATGTAGCAAAAATTTAATAAAAAATATATCATCTATGTAAAATCCACTAGTTAAAAATGTACGGCATCGGTATTATTTTATTTTTTTTACTTATGAAAAGTCAATTGCAGCCATAATATTTTTAATATAACATATTTAGTTTATAACAAGGAATTTTCAAAATATTGTAAATATACACAATATATTTATTTGTTTTTTAATTCGAATTTTTAATTTGTACCATTAATTATATTATAATCGGCCATGATTAAATTTTCACAATATATTTATTTGTTTTTTTAATTCGAATTTTTAATTTGTACCATTAATTATATTATAACCGGCCATGATTTAGTACGATAGTTTTTGGTTATATTTTATCAAAAAAGTGGTTACCGTACAGGAATTAATTATCTTATCGAAAAAAAAAAAAATAAAACTTAATTCCGGTATTGCTATTTTTGTACGGCATTAGGTCGAAGTTCATTTTTTTTTGTATAACCTATATACTTTCGAATGCCGTACAAAAATATTTTGCCGAAAACCACCCCCCCCCTCCACTGAGCCAAATCGTTAATGCACAATTGCCGTTTTGAAGTGTTTGGTGCATCGTCTTCGTCATATCCGGGCAGAATATCGCGCAGAAGGAAGTTTGTTGCACGATAATGCGCCATCTACCGATCGACACTTGTGACCGATTTTTTGACCATTTTAAATGCAAGTCACTCCCCGTATTCGCCGTGTGACTTTTACCTTTTCGGAAAAATGCCGATGAAAGGAAATCGTTTTGTAGACGTAGGAACCATCCAAAAGGCTTGTATCGACATCCTGAATGATATCCCTGCCAATGATCTAAAACACTCATTCGACATACTTTTAGACCGTGCAAGATACTGTATTGAGGAAAGGGACTAATTTGAATAAAATTAATCGGTTTTGTCAAAAAAACTTTTTGTTGTTCTTATTTTTGAAGTTTTGTTTACTTTGGAATGCACTTTGTAGTTTGAATGTGCAATACATAGAACCATCTATCAAGTGGTACATGATTTCATAGAACAAAAGGTTAAAGGATAAACAATAGATATACCTACTCCATCTGTCTTTCTCAGATTGGAGACTACATTATTAACCTTAACATTAAATCTATCTGTACCTCAACAACACTAGTTTTTTGCTCCCATCTAAATGATTTAATGCACTACTGAGAAACTGAAGACGACTTATATAGCTACAGTTACTATTTTTCTTATATTTGTGCTAGATTATTTAGAACTAAACAATCATCAAACAGTTTCAAATTACTCCCAAAGCAGTACCAATAGGACAATATATTCGTACTAAAATAATCTTCTTTCTCTATAATTTTGTAAAAAGGACAGTAATAAATATCCATTTTGTAAATAAATTACACAGTCCACGATGCTGAAAACCTTTCCCTGATGTAAGAAAGGTAATTGTTTTCTTGATTTCTGTGCAACTTACTTTAATTATAGGGGAGAGATCGATTATACCGAACATTCACCAAACTGAAATTATCTAACGTCAACTAAATGCAACGGCATTATTTATCTCTTCCTACATTCTACTCTTAAAAAACTGAATGTTTTATACTGTACAGGAGTAACTATGCTTCAGTATTACACTTTTATACGTAACTTTTTTACCAGTAATCAGGAAATAATGTTCTTGAGGGTTTGGCATATGAAAGATTTAAATTGAGCGTGAAATGTTTTGTCTGGTGTTTCCATGAAAAACTGCAATAATAAATTTGCATCAAAATCTTTGAAAAATGTACAGTGGAAAGTTTCATTTTTTTGATAAGAATATTATTTTTATTTAGAAAATTCTGTACATTTAGATATCAAAATATTTGTTTTGCATATCACTGAAGATCAAATCTGCGAAAACATTATTTTTGACCTTTCTTTACACCAAGCCACTTAAGTTTTGAATTTTTAATGGCGTGCCTACTTACATATGATTTACATAGGTAAATCTGCAAGGTTCAATTGCTGCCGGATACGTTTAATTCTAATATAAACTCTTTTAATTACAGCATCAGGTATGCACGACTGAGATAATGAAATAACTTTAATTGATACAATTTTCATATTAAGTAGGTATATATTTCAAATATATAACATAATGAATGGACATACATATACAGGGTGATTCAGAACTTATCCAAAAAAAAAAAATTCTGAATGTACAGGGGACTCTTTCAAATACAATTTTGTAAAGAAAAAATCAAAAATGGCATTTCGAAAATGATTTAAAAATACTCTTCTGCAGGGCACTGGAAACTGGTCCACTGTAAAACCTAACCTCGCACAATGCGACCGTTACGGCGGCAGTGATAAAAACGGACAAAAACTTGAAAGAATTTCGCAAGGAAAGAGTAGGTACCAAATTGTTATCTCTTCAAGGTTAAGTTTTAGCCTGTGTGTGAAAGACCACCATTATCTAACTTTTGTAAACACTTCTTTATATGGTCATGTTTGGTAAGAAGTAAACTGATAGGGTAAAGGAATACACTAGGTAACGCCCCTGTGAACGGAACAAAACTGAATGCCCGGGAAGCAACTGCATCATTCAATTGATGAAACAACCACAGCCCGTGTGGTTTTTCTATTATTATTATTATTGTTATTATTGTTTTGATAGAAAAGGAGTGAACAGATTGCTAGGGTTGACAGTGTAGGACCGTTAGTCCCTATTTTATAACTTGTAGAACAGCTCCTGTATTTGTAATAAATTGTGCCACGTCACCCGTGTATTATTTCGATGGAATGGAGCAAATTAATTCCCATTTCCACCAAGCGTTTCCGACATATATGATGGCCTAAATGCTTTTTCTGTGAATGTCACATTTTTTTGCTTTTTAATATAGTTTGAAAGGTTCATTTTAAATTAATTTTACTGAATTAACAAATAAAATGTTACTATAAATCCAAAATATGTAAATAATACTAAATTATAATCTTTATATCCAGAATTCTTAATAAACGGACAGACAGAAAATGATTAATTGAAAGTAAGGCTTGATTTTAGTACTCTTAAATAAAAGTATATAATAAAACTAAATCCTTTACTAAATTTACATATTTTAAATAGTTTTTTTTTTTAAATGATACAAGTTGCAAAAATATCTATTATAGCAAACATATTAATATAATACCAACTAGTCTATAGATATATAACCTTTTCTTAAAAATATGCAATAAGGAACATCCATTTAAAAGGGGATGGTAAATATCATTTGTTTCTGCGACATTTAAAAAATTTTTCGAGATATCTTATATACAGGATGTCCCAGACCGCACGTCTACCCCTTCTAAAATCCAAAGTATGAATGTGAAAAATGGTTCAGATGAAAGTTATTGGTCTCCAAGGGGCACATATTATCGTGACCTTGCCTATGACCTTGAAAGTAATTTTCAAGGTCATTTTAAGGTCATTTCAAGGTCATTTCAAGGTTACTTAACTTAGTTTTTATTAATGGAAACCCTTATTTTCAACCCTAGATTCGAAAAGAGCGGAAAATTCTACATTCAGATAATGTATCAAGTGCGGGGTCCATTTGACCCCCAAGGTCACGTGAAGGTAATTTTTTTACTGTATATGGATTCTTTTTGTTTCTAGGTATTTTTTCAACGGTACTACATAAAGACCGCTTTATCATATTTTTTATGTTATTATGTCATTATCTTATTTTACACATTAATTGTAATAGAAAAAAAAAATTGACCTTCACGTGACCTTGGGGGTCAAATGGACCTCGCACGTGATATATCATCGGAACGTAGAATTTTCCGCTCTTTCCGAATCCGGGGTTGAAAATAAGGGTTTCCATTAAAAAAAACTAAGTCGACCTTGAAATGACGTTGTAAATGACCTTCAAGGTCACAGACAAGGTCACGACCCCCCATATACCCCTTGGAGACCAGTAACTTTCATTTGAACCATTTTTCACATAACCATGTACTTTGGATTTTAGAAGAGGTGGACGAGTAGTCTGGGACACCCTGGATAAATATTATTTTGAATTTAGTTTTGCAGTATTATTCGATTCCCACATGTTGCGTAAGGAGTAGGTAGTTTTAGGGAGAGATTATCGCTATTTCACTTCCAACTTTTATTTTTCCCTTATTCTAAAAATTTGTAAAAATGTGTGAACATGTGATTGATGGTGAAAAATTTATTAATTCGGTATAAATGCAGTTCCGTATATAATTACGAATTTCTGAAAAATTAAACAGAATTAAATATATCTATATTAGCCTTGGGATCAACATTTCTAAAATTCTTGTAGAAAGGGATAAAAATAATCAGTCAATATGAGTCAAGATGTCAATAAGATATCTTTAAAGATTTTTAAGATATAGCAACGGATATTATACATTTAATTGCTTTCCTTTTTTATTTTTAATGTATCATGTATAATATCCTGACAATATCGGAAGGGAAATTGTAGACCTGTGTAATTAAGTGCATATTCAGCATAAAATACTAGAATGTAAAAAATTTGTTTGTTTTCTTTTAATAAAGTGATATTAAACAAAACTCTTATTTTGAAAGAACTTTTGAGAGCTCTGCGTATCATTTGAAACACATTGTTGCGCCCATACAAACTTTATTTTCTATCAGAAATAGTTTTGAATTTGAAACACACACATTTTTAAAATAAGTGCATTAATAACATCAATTTTGCCATCTTACTTGGCTACATACTTGTGATTGTTTATTATCTTTAAAACTCGATTATATTAAGTTTCTTCATATCAGAGAAATCTGTTCAATTAGGTTAAATAAGAGACTACTATAGCTTTTATTGTGGCTGTAAAATATATTCAAGGCTAAACAGATCGTTTTATTTTATGATCTGAAGGTACACGCATAAGTGATGTTCTTGTTTTGAATTACAACACTTTACGTACTATTACTATTCAAGGCTGACTAAATAAATTTGCAGTTTGAGTATTATTTTTAATATCCAGTTGTCGGCAATGTGACACTAAAAATACATCATTTTAAAACTGATTGCAACTGTACTCCTGGATTAAAAGTACTGTTTTATCCCTGATTCCAGAGAGCAAGTGACATTTTTAGTCTCTCCTATGACAAAACCAAAAAACATTTACCACAATATCATTAATTAAAAATAAGATAAATTTTTAATTATTGTTACTGGAAAGTTTTCTTATTTGTTATAATTTTTCGAGAGCAATGATTTTTTCAGACTGGCTGTCTTTCATGCAAAACATTTTCCAAAAAAGTTCGGCGTTTTCTTTATATAAACAAGATTAATAGTTAATATATCCCAAAACGTGTATCAATTTTGATAAATATTTTTAAACTGGTTTAGAAGGTATTTAAAAACAAAATCATTGAAATTTGTGATTTTTTGTACCCGAGGTTAATGAACGAACATTATACTCAAGATTAAGAGATGCATTTTTAGTTCCTTGATAAATTTATAACATTCGCTTTGTTGAATATCAAGAGAAATATATACTTATAAAAATTAAAACTTATAGGATCGATTTAAATATGGTATTTATTTGTTATATAGCTGATATATTTGAAATCAATACTGTACAATATAGTATTAAAAGACTAAAGTTCCATTTTTTCGTATCTACTCCCTGATATTAGGTAAAACTGTAATAAAAATGCTTCACGTAATTCAGAACTAAAATGTTTTTATGGATCTTCTAAAACACCAAGTATTAAGGGCTGTAATAGTTATAAATAACTGGCATTATGTACAATACTGTGTTATTATGTTATTATATTTGCGATTATTTGTTTGAAATCGGAATTAGTTATGTTAGTTATGGTATGTCGTAAATTATAGCACAATTCTACAATCGAACGTAAATACTTAAACTCTAATTGTACCCTTAAATTGCCTTACAACCATTTACGCACACATATCTTAGCTGACTGTATAATTATCAATTTGGTTTTAACGACCAAGTAGGAAATCAGTTGCCGGTATTTAGCAACGGATTAATTGAAACTAATTAAATGTCAGCTGTTGGCATGCTCGACAAAAGTTAACTACCTACCATTTTACAGTAAGCGATCAACAATGTCAAGTTCAACTTTAAAATAAAGCGAGTAAACAAATTGTCCTTTATGCAATCAAAGCATCATTAAACGCTGAAATTACTTACATCTTACATACTTGACATGCATATTAGGTAATGCTTCATGTTCTTCTAAAAAGGAACGTATGCGAATTAAAGACCATGTGGATGTGAAACGCAGGCATTTGATATTGCCCAATAGTTTTACTATCTCGCTTGCCGCAATTTTTGCTGGATTGATTTTCAGAAAACAATGTGTAATAAATACTAATAAAGGATGTGTTCTCAAGTAGACATAATTAAAAAAGTTTCTTTAGTTGTTATTGTTAAGATCATACTGGAGAATGAATTAACATAAGTAATACTTTTTTTCCCTTTTGACTATCTGCTTAGTTCCTAAAATAAACCAGTCATCAGCTTGCGTAACTAGGACTAGGCATATAGTGTCTCAGGGACGTTTCAATTTTATTTTTCAGTTTTTTATTTTCAAAACTTTATTTTCAAATTTTTCAAAGTTACATTGACATATGTTGTAAAACCCAGGTACTATATTGTGGAGTTAAATATACGATGAAGGGTAAAACCAATACGGTACACCTTTGCCCATATTTCACTTTGTGCTGTAACCGTGAGTTATATTCATTGTTACCAGAAGAAATAATATACGAGTATTGACGACAAAATGTTTTTATTACTTGGGAACTTTCACATTATAATTAATGTGCCGCATTCTGTTATCTGTTAATAAACCTGTTATGTAGGACACGCATCACTTACACATCTTTAACCTTATTTAAAATAATGTTTCTTTAGATATTATGAAATAATCCATAAACATATTGATTGATAACTATACACTGAATGTTTCTTAAATGCCACCGTCAAATAATGATTGAATGGCTTCGGTTAGAAACATTTGTTTATTTAAATTTTAACGTGCATCCATGTCTCACGCAGCTTTCTAAATGCTTAATAACGCAGATAAAAATCATTGACTGACGAAAATTGAAAAATAACACCATTTGACATTAGCATTTAGGAAATTAATTTGAGTGAAGACCTTAAGAGGGCGCCACTTGCATCTCACGAGTTATGGGCAACACATATCTTACAAAGTCTGTGTGAAACGCTCGAGTCATCAGCTTTGCGCAGTGGCGATATCGTAACCGATGAGGTCAATCCGAGGTGCGATTATTGCTAGTTGAAAACTTTAACCAATACCCCGCCAAGTGCACGTGAAATACCGTGCGCTACGGCAATTTTTGGAAACCCCCGAGGGGGTTGAAAAGGTAACAAAACAAAAATTCATGAAGGACCTAATTTTTTATGTCTGCCCTTGATCCATCATTAATAGCTGGGTTGGGTTGGATTTTGTATGTTGTGAGTGATGATTAACCAGCCCTTTTATATAAACAATATAGAGGGGCTGGTTAATCATCGCACATTAAAATTTATCAAATATTTATGAATATATCACATTAATTCATTAATCATCGCACATTAAAATTTATCAAATATTTATGAATATATCACATTGAAAATTTATTGAATTTTAAGTGAAGTATGGGGTTAAATCACTTGCTTAAGATATATTTTGTCTTTAGAAGAAATAGTTGTTCGATATCGAAATATAGGAAAATAAAGTAAAGTGGTAATGAATGATGATGATTTATCTAATAATGATATTAAGATGTAACTACAGCGTTAACCAATGATTGAGAATGGGATATGCGTGTTACAATTTATATCTTGTCTTTAGGATTTGGTAACTGAAGAAGTGTTTTTCTTGAATTAATGCTATAAAATAAACAATATAACATTTATGAGTTCATTTAAACTTTTAAAATATTCTTAAATGTATCGTTTTAAATGTGAACTGATAGATTAGATTTTGGAATAGATCCAGACGTTAAGTAACATTTTTTTTCATTTGAATTTAACAAGACGAAAATCAATGTGGCAGGAACTATAACCCATGGATGAAAAAAATATGATGGTGCAGAGGTTATTTATATGAGGTATTATCTTCTTTTTAGACTGAAACTTGTTGCGGGTAGTAGGGGGAGAGAAGGAATGTGGCACTGTCGCGCATGATGTAAAAGAATAGTTTTCAAATTGCTTTAATACGGGTTATAAAGGACACACGGCGTATCGTATCTGAATTCGTTCAATCATTTGATGGCTTATTTTACAGAACTTATTGAACTGTTATTAGTAAGACATTTAAAAAGCAGCATTGTCCCCAGTTTTATTATTTGGCACAGACATATCTGATTACATTAATTTAACGAAAATAATGTAAATGGAATGGAAATAAACTACCATTGACGCCGAACTGGTTTCGAAATGTTCCTTAATTGGTTGGTAAATATAATATTTATTGAAGATATATTAAGCCGATAAAATGTGAGTGATGACAGCGGAGAAAATTGACAATAGCAGAGAAATAATTAAAATTAATTAAGTGTACGTTTGTCTTTTTCAAAATGAAATAATTACTTGACAGATAGTTAAGGTTAATAAATTTTAGTTCATATAATTAGGTGTAAATTTTTTCTGTATTTTGTTCAGAAAGTTCAGAAAGTCAAAAAAATCGTGTTCGTAATTTTATATACATATATTCGTAATCATATCAAGCTTATATATGTAATATACAAAAATATACAAGAATTATTGTTCTTTTTTTACAGAGGTTTTAATAATATTTGCTTAGCATCCTGCTTAATAATCTATTTGATTTTAGTTATTTTTCGCACTCATAATTATTGGTAATTGCGCATAGATGTGCATTTTTACACTTAGGTATCTCTACTCAGGAAATGATTTGGATTGGCTTTTTTAACTTTAACAGAAACTGATACAAATGGATTTAGCATGGCACTGTTATGTTTGGTACATCCATATAAGGATTGAAGAAGCCATCATAATTTATAATTTAATTTCTTATGTAAGAAGTTATACAACAGAATACGCTAAGCTAAGCTTAAAAGACAAATAACTAACCGGATGTATCAAATCTGAGAATCATTGCAATGGATCATCAGCAACCAAGATGATTATAACGATTAATGCGCAAATCCAGTTTTTCAATTACCACTTCATAAACTTTTTATTTTTTTTATTAAGATTGTATCATTATGTTGTAAATAAGGTAATAAATAAAAGTCGGATTCGTATTTCTTTTTTTGTATTCCCGTTTCTTTTAACTTAACTATGAGATATTCATAAGAGAGTATTTTCACATGTTTAGTAGAAAATTCCACTGACATAAGGAAAATGATAGACTCGTCTTCAATAGTAAGGAAAATAGAAAGCACATATTAATTTTAAAAGGACAACAAATGGGGAAATGAAAAATGTATTAGACCTTCCAAATTTGCGAGTAGTTACGTTATTTTTTAACATCAAGTTACTATTTCATTTCTAAAACCTTTGACATCGTAAAACAACTTTTTGAAACTGTTCGTATAAAATACTGTAACTTTTGTTAATTTTGACTAGTTTTCAACTCTTTAGTTGACGTACGTCAGTTCTTGTGAGATATAGGCTGTCCACACAATTCACAAATTTCAATGGCATATTTTTGGCAATCCACTTTATAGTACTGGACTATTACTACTATTTTTTTCTACACCTCGATGACTGAGTTGTACCAAGCACTAATAAAAACATCTTTCGTTTTATATAACAACGCATCGAATATACCAAAAGTGAAATATGTTGGAAGAAAACGATTGTTTAGTTTGTCGACTACCGAGCCTTTGTCCGACACTTCTTATGACCACATCTTTTCTATTAAAACAGATAAATTTGTGAATCGATAGACTCAATATCGCTGTAATACAAATTGTGCTATCTAAATATGTGAATATGTGGGATATTCAATTTAAAAACTAAAAATCTAAACGTATGAATATGATGAAAAGGTGCCAAAACTTGTATTTTTCTTTCGAGTATATTACTTCCTCTTATTTGAAGCCTTGTTGCATGTTAGTGAACTAGAACATATCATTAGACATAAGATACAATAAATTTAGTCATATACTTTTTTATTCTGAAATTTGAAAATTACTTTTAATTGGTTTGTTGGAAATATTTCCCGAGGATTGGGTATCATTAAATAACTTTGGGTATTATTAAATAACTTTCACATTCTACTGGAGCGAATTAGGCAATACATTGCGCATATTTCTGAAATTTATTATTTTATTATGGAAATTCATTTACAGAACATATTTTTGAAAAGTTGCTGTAATTAACTTTAACAACCATATATTTATAATGCTTCAGCTAAATCATTATAAAAGTTCAATACAATTATGAAAATAACCGATTTGTGATAGGCACATAAATCAACCTTGGACCAAATTTTTATTCAGGCTATAAATAAACATTGTTTGGTTTAAAATCATCGATATAATTGATATTTAGAGGTATTTTATTAATTTATATTAAGTAGTTGATGTAAATTATGTAAATTATCAAATGAACAAATTGGCTGAGACTACACTATATTTGGGATCCGTATTAGAAACAAGTTAAGAAATATATAATGTTAATTTATAAGTTTACAATTTTTCTAATCTAGTATACTTTCTACAGATAGACTAAACCTGCGTTTCTTTTCATACGTCCAGGATATATAAATTTTTCAAGGTTTTATTAATTTTTGAGAAATATTCTAAAAAACTCAAACTTTTGTTTTTGAAATATCATTTTCCTCCCTTTTCATCCATGACGCATATCTCCTAAAAAATTGTAATTATAATTATAGTCACCTGATGTCTCATTGTAAAGAGATTTTCATTCTCTAGTTGGCAATACAATTTTTTAATTTAACCAATTGATTACCGAGTAAATTAGTTTTTGGGTCCTAGTTATATTAAGTGGATTTTGGAATGGAATCTGGATCCGGAGTTCTAATGAAGAGTTTAATCAATTTTTTTTCATAAAAATGCCGCACGCAATAAAGCAAAAAAGTCAAAAGTTCTTTTTCACATATCCACGTGACATCTTTTTGATATAAACATTTTTGCGTCATGGACATATGGACAGGTTTGGGAGAACGAACTGAGGGGAAATTTATTAAACAAAAATTAAAAACAAGTCGAAGTGTTTCAGATTTTTCTCCAACTATCGCAATAACTTGGAAAATTAATGTATGTTCTATGTATACAGGGTATTTCAGAAAAAGCTCCCGTAAATACAGGGGGTGATTGTTAGTGACTGTAGTTAGTAATGACTAATTACAGTCACTGAAATTTTGATATGAAGTTAATTAGAGTTTAAAATATTACTAAGAATTGTATGCGTTGTTTATGAGACATGCATCATTTTGACATAAGCCTACTTTGAGAAAAGTCACTTATTTGATACACCGTAATATGGTAAGAGTTTAATTAAAAGCCTTTTTCCTCGAAAACCGTCCACATTAGCACGTTCTAACAAGAGTACATTATTTTTAGACAATACAATTGTACATTAAAAATTGGAGCCCGAATGGTAAAAAACCTAACCTTAAAAAAAATAGAACTTAAAATGTAATAGGAGTGTAGCATAACTAGGGCCCTCTATGAAATATCCAAAAAATAATAAGACAAGCGTATTTGGCATCCTTAAAAACCCCGGAATACCAAATTTCATAAAAATAATTCGTACTGTTTAGCAACTTTCGTAAAAATTCTATTTAAAAAATTTTATTTTGTCGCTCTTTATTTCGAAAACAAGAGAAGATAGTCATATAGTTCATGAGACAAAAAATTCTTATTTTTTTTTGTACTATCACCCCATGTATTTACGGGACGTCTTTCTGAAGCACTCTGTATATTATGTATGTGCCAGGGAGTAAAATTGGGAACATATTGCTATGGATCGTACCATATACTGAGACGTATGGAAATGTGATGTATTTAATAACACAAATATTGGTTTGGAAATTAGAAAAATAAAACAAAATTAATGTATTGAACTGGCAGTAATTAGTGTTGCATAAAATGTATTATAAATTGCATATGAGAAAGGGGTAAAAATGAAAGAAGGAAATATCTGACAGAAATTGCTTGTCAAGAATAAAAAGTAATGATAAAATTAAATTGATTTTTTTATATAAATTTGAAATTATTGTAAAATAATATTAAGTAAATTAAGTAGTGATCAATGAAAAATTTAAATGTGAAAACAGGAGTGCGGTTACTTAGAGACGAAAAAGAAAAAAAAGTGAGTTAGTTGATTTTCGAAAAATTGAAGGAAGGAGAATTAATCAGAAAGTTGAGAGAAATACTAAGAAAAGATAATTTAAATAATTAAAAGGTTCAGAAATAAATAAAGAAGACATAAATTGAGTATATAATACATTAACAGGAATTGAAAAAGGTAAATCATTAACCAATATTAACATATCAACATTTCCCAGAGGATAGTCTCCTGTGGAAGACCAGATACCCAATATCAAACCGAATACTAATATAGAGGAGCAGATAGATGGTAGCAGATTTATTCTTGGAGCATAGCAGTTCAGTACGAGAATTGAAGTAGAAATTGTGTAATTAATTATCGCCCAATAACGGTACAAAGTGTTTTATGCAAAATAATTGAAAAATGTATTTATAAGCATATGTTATCTTTCATTCACAAATATAAGATTATAACTGAACATCAGCATGGTTTCCTGCCTGGGAGGTCGACTGACAGTGCATCTATTGCACTCTTCAACTATATCCACAGAGCGCTGGATGGACGGAGGTGTGTGGGTGCACTCTTTTTCGATCTTTCAAAGGCTTTTGATTCAGTGAACACTGATGTTACGATAAATAAATTAAGGGATTTGGGTTTTAGAGGAACATTTCTCACATGGCTTGCCTCCTATCTTCAGGTCAGAGAAATAATGGTGAAAGTTGATGGGCAGCGATCTCTTCCCCACTATGTGGATACAGGAGTACCTCANGCAGGAACTATTTCCGTTAGATTTTGGGAAACGTGCAATACTGTAAATGGTTTAACGAAAATCTGAATGACAATGATATTCTAAATCAAACATTTTTTTTTTCTGATGAAGCATTGTTTTATTTAAGTGGGTACGTAAACTCACAAAATTATTGCTCTTGGAACACAGAAAATAATAATATTTTGTGTGAAACAAGTCTGCGTCGCATTAAACTTGTTGTTTTTTGGGTAGCTATGTCACGTAGAAGAATAATAGAATCATATTTTTTTTCCATGAGAATGTAACTGGACAGGCACCTATATCGTCTGCAAATATTGTTACCATTTTTTTTTTTTGAGGAAACCTTGTATTTTCTTTAAAATTACTGTTAATCAAAAATTGTAAGTATTTCTTCTTGGTATATATAAAATGTTGTTTTTCCTTAAATAGTATTTAGTGATGCATAAAATGTATTATAAATTGCATATGAGAAAGGGGTAAAAATGAAAGAAGGAAATATCTGACAGAAATTGCTTGTCAAGAATAAAAAGTAATGATAAAATTAAATTGATTTTTTTATATAAATTTGAAATTATTGTAAAATAATATTAAGTAAATTAAGTAGTGATCAATGAAAAATTTAAATGTGAAAACAGGAGTGCGGTTACTTATAGATGAAAAAGAAAAAAAAGTGAGTTAGTTGATTTTCGAAAAATTGAAGGAAGGAGAATTAATCAGAAAGTTGAGAGAAATACTAAGAAAAGACAATTTAAATAATTAAAAGGTTCAGAAATAAATAAAGAATACATATATTGAGTAAGTATATAATACATTAACAGGAATTGAAAAAGTTAAATCATTGACAAGTATTAACATATCATTTCCCAGTGGATAGTCTCCCGTGGAAGACCAGATACCCTATAGCAAATCGAATACCAGCTGTAATATAGAGGAGCAGATAGATGGTAGCAGATTTATTCTTGGAGCATAGCAGTTCAGTACGAGAATTGAAGTAGAAATATAGAAAAACGAAACAGGAGCACAAAAAGTGAACGGAAAGATAGAAACTGTGTCCAAAAATTGGAAAATAATTGTAAGAGATTTGATAGATAATTGTAATTAGAAATAAGTAAATTAGTAAATAGTATTGGCGTAGGTTGCGTAGGAAAAATATAATTTTATCTAAATTGTGTCAGACTAAAAAAAAAAATCAATTTAATTTAGGTAATTTCATATAAAATTTTTTTGAAAAGTAGAATTTCATTCAGTTTTTTGTAAAGAACCACCCCTAGAGATAATAGAATTTTTTTTTACATTCTATAGAAAAATATTTTTTTCAAGTTTATTTTGTTTTGAAGAATTTTAATTTCAAAATTAATAAATATTCATATTAACCAAAATTGTATTTAAAAATAATTTATCGTGATAAAGAGAAATATAAATTTCACTGAGACTGGTGTCTACTTTCTTAAACAATTGAAGGTAAGTAGATTTTCCCATTTGACAATTTGAGATATCCAAGGTACATAAACATAAATTATATAAACAAATTAAATTACACGACTAATAAAAAAATAACATTACAATACATAATATATAAAAAAACATTTATATAATGTAGTTTGTTTACTCATATATTCGTATATTATATCTCATTCCTAAGCACGTTTAGAAATACCCAAAATATTTTATAAATAATAACATGAACTACCTACGATAGTATCAGCTTGTTGTTGAATAGTAAATATATTTAATTTGTCTCAAAACCATGCACAACATAAGAGTTCGCAGTACCTCTCTTCAAATTACAATTGTCTTAAAAATACGTGGAACTGCCTCTATGCAGCAAAACGTGATCCTAGTTGTGGCATGCCCTAGCGCAGACTTATATAAGAGTTCAAAGAAACCTAGATTCTGCAACATTCATCTAAGTACGCCAGAGCTTTTACGTTATTTGCAAAATTTTATAATGATAACATCGCTTTCATGACTAGGAAGTAAATGTTCTACAAGAACTGCAATGTGCACATCCACGAGTGTAACAATGTGGGAAATTCTGCCTCGGTATTTCAAGTATTTGGAAAGGATACCGATGTGTTGTGTTACTTAACTATAATGATGTGCATATGATATTAAAATTAGTTCCACTAGCTTTATCGGGTGCCATTATTTCTTTTATTTTATTGATGGTGTACTGCAATATTTTTCAGGCGTTCACCAATGAATATGCATTAACGAGGCTGGCTATGCTTACTAAAATATTTACAGGGTGTTCCCGAAAATTTGGAACACCATTTAACCATATCAACATTTATTAGTATTACCCTAAAACTACTTTCGCTCGCGGCATCTTATTTGAATATGTATTTATTTGTTTATTTGAGGTTACTTCTTTCTTTCATATGTAAGAACATATTATTCACATTATAGCTTCTTGTAAAATTTGAATATCTGAGATTTGAATTTCTCTCTGCTCCTCACTATAATCCCCTAAATTTTCTAGGAAATAATGCACATGAGAATGTAGAAACTGCAATTTTAGATTCATTAAACAGCCAACGTTTTTAAAGCTTTCTACCAAATTCGGCACTATTTCTTTACAGTTTGGACTTCTACAAAATTTTCGATTAATTCCCTAAAACATCAAGATTTCAGCAAAATATTAAGGAAATGGAGCGTCATTACCAAGGCAGATGAGATATAAATATGTTAGTCGATTACTGTTGGTCGTTAAGACGAGATTTACCATTGATATCGAGAAAACGTAAACAACAACATAGTTCGATACCACAAAAGTGAGTAGTAGTTTCTGTACCATAATAGTGTGATATAGTGATTCCATGTGATTAATGGACACGTTGGTTTAAAGCTTAATTAGGCTCATTGATACTAAAATTTTGTCATGTTAAAACAGTTGAATTGACAACCGTCGACTCAGTTAAAGTTTTCTTTCTTTAATATTACTTGTTATACTCTGGAAATGAAAGAGAGTAATGAAACCCCGAGATAAGAACCGGCCATGGGCGTGCTAATATTTCGTTTATTATCGGGTAACACTAATGCTAACAGGTAATGGGTGTACATTAGTATATTTTACTGGATACATCATAGAGCAGGAGCCAGTGTATTGTGACAGATCAATTCAGTCTTAGAGCTGAATATACGAAGACGTGCTAGTGCAGCAGAGTAAAATTCGACTCGTGTTTAGTGACTAAAGTACACTCATTTTATTATAAAAAAGAAATACCAACGCTAAACAAAATTTTAAGTGAACTTTCAGAGGACAACGATTTGCCAAAAATCAGTAGAAGCAAATTATGGGCCGTCTTACGAGAGTTGAATTTTTGCTGGGAAAAGCAGAACAGGAAGTCAGTTCTTATCGATAAAGATGAAATTATTTGTTGGCGAAGATCCTACTTAAGATCAATTAGAAAATTCCGTGACGAAGGGAGGAATATTTATTATCTAGACGAAACTTGGGTCAACGAGGGATATACTGTAACAAAAGTATGGCAAGATAAAAATGTAAAAAGTTTTCGACAAGCATTTTTGGATGGACTTTCAACAGGGTTCAAGGCACCTTCAGGTAAAGGGCGAAGATTAATAGTGACACATATAGGTAGTGCCAGTGGTTTTGTAGATGGCGGTTTACTTTTATTTGAATCTAAAAATACAGGTGACTATCACGAAGACATGAACGCAGATGTTTTCGAAGAGTATTTTACACAGATGTTGGATCTTATTCCTCCGGGGTCTGTAATTGTCATGGATAATGCCAGTTACCATTCACGGCAGACCGAGCGGACGCCTACGACTGCTTGGAGGAAAGCCGATATAATTCAATGGTTATCCGGAAAAAACATTTCTTTTGAAACAAATATGGTGAAAAAGGAACTTTTGACACTTGTCAATCTTAATAAAGATCAGAAAAAATATGTTATCGATGAAATGGCAACAAATCGCCAAATAACGGTACTACGGTTACCACCTTATCACTGTGAACTTAACCCAATCGAATTAGTCTGGGCGCAGGTAAAAGGAGATGTAGCGCGAAATAATACGACGTTTAAATTAAGTGACGTGAAAATTTTGTTAAAAAATTCCTTGGAACGAGTAACTGCAGATAACTGGCAAAGATGTATACATCATGTACAAAAAGAAGAGGAGAAAATGTGGGAACTCGATAATTTAATTGACGTTACTGTGGAACCTATCGTTATCAATCTAGGAGACGAAGATAATTCATCAGAATATTCAGAGGATGAATTTTAATATACCTACTTTTTTATTTTCTTTATTGTACATTTATACAACACTACATTTACTCACCATAATTTGAATTTTCAAAATACATATATTTTTGTGTGGAATAAAAGTCTATTCATTAAATTTAAATAAATATTTTGATAATAATATTGAATAATTTTATTTGAATTACTAAAAACCCTCTTAACCCGGTTATGATGCTTAAAGTAGCCTCATGTTTTGAAATGCTGTTTTTATATTGTTTACTTATAAGAGAAATGGACCGAGAAATTGAAGCGGCATAGACAAAGACGGATTGTCGGGGATTAAATTTTAGCTACCTGCTACAATTTAGTACAGTCCGATCGCACAAAGTTTTGTTAAAAGTAGACCTCATCTATACGGAAAATACATAATATAAAAATATTGAATATAAGCACCAGTACTACATTTATTTACGATTTGCATACATAATGAGCTTTTATTACTCTCTTTCATTTCTAAACAGACTATAGTCAAATTTTAATACGTATTGATTTTTTGGGAGTATTTAACAAACCTGATTGGGTCAAGGATATTGGTTTATATTGTTGACAATTGATTTTGTACATTTGATCTTGAACTGACCTTAACCCAATCGGGACAAAGGCACACCGGATTCGGATTCAGCGACCCCAAAAATATATAGATGCCATGATCTTGTCCTTTGGACCTCCCATTTTTTTTGTAGAGCTGTGTTTTTAGGGACAGCTATTAGAATTTCGCGAAAATTCTTTTGTGTTATGTTTTTAGCAATAGTAACTTATGAAAAATTGAGGTCCACTGTTTGTCTTCGACAAAAAAGTTTTTGCTAGTCACCTTGCTTGTATTTCATTACAAAATAAGTATTTCAATTTGAATCACTCTATATAGTTTTTAATTATTCCTATTATCTATTAAATCCTGCTCTACTGTTAACATACTCGAGCTTTAATGATATTCACATTTTGATTAGCGATTCATATAAGAAGTAGAAGGTCACATTCTTGAAGATGGAAACAATGTCGGACACGTTCATCACCGTGAATACGTCTTCATTACTCGTTATTACTACTTCTTGTAAAAAAAATAGTCTCTTTCAGTAAATAAGGTGTGGAAATACCCTTTCCCCGAAGTGATTTCATCGTAGCAAATAAAGACTTGGTTTTATGCAGGGTTTCCAGTTACTAGCTGGCCAAACGACACCAAGTGATTCTGCTATTGAAATTAATGGAGATAGTTTAAACAAATTTTTGTCGAGGAAGGCTTTGCGATATAGAGCGCTGGAGTTGAAATAATTAAAACCGTTTTCACAAAAATTAGGGCGTGCAAACTATGTAAAGCAGAAATAATTACATATTTAAAATATTTTGATTTTAGACAGTAAATTTTAAAGTTAAAAAAACTTTCTAATTAATGAAAATGTGGAAAACTATATACAGGCTGTTACAAATTCGCTTCTTACTACAGGGATCTCGGAAACGGTAAGAGCTACGATGTAGCTTAAATTGGTGCAAAGTTGCGTAATCAGGGGACCAACATTATGCCTCTAAAAAATCGAAGCTAACATTTCTTGTTTTCGAAATATTTGAAAAAAAAAACGAAATTTCTGAAATCCGTTTCTGTTTCATTTTAGCCTTGCTTGAGGTGACACTGAAAAAAAAAAGATCATGGCAACTTTTTACCAAGAGAGATCGAATGGCATAATTAATTTTTATACGCAACGTTTCGTCTCTCCGGGACCATCATCAGCGTTTTTTTTTAAATACGATCCTTGAAATTTTATTTCATTTTTAGCAAGCCTTCATGGCCCCCTATACTGTACTGTCTCAGCCCAAACCAGATTCAAACGTTTTGTCTTCATCATCTTCAATGTATTAGATTCAAATTTATCTATTTTTTTTTTAGATTTCTATGTTTATTGAATTATTGTACACTCTAAGTGCCATTAGACGCAGTATACTCCACCTAGTTATTTGAACTATTACCATCACACATTGCAATAAGACATTATTAGAGTTTTAATCTCCATCACCTGGTCATACATAATTCTATAAGTTGTTGAGTCAAAATTACCATGTCGGATGTATTTGTATGAATATACTGAAAAAAATTAGATCGAAATTTGTTTGAATTTTGAGCATTCGAGAAACTATAAATAACTATGAGCACGGGATTAAAACTCTAATAATGTTTTATTGTAACGTGTGACGGCAATAGTTTAAATAACTAGGAGGATTTCACAGGGCCTAACGACACTTCGAGTGTACGATATTCAATTCAATAAACATACAAATCTAAATAAAAAATTGAGATTGGAATTGGAACATTGAAGATGAATTTTTCGAGACAAAACGTCTGAATCTGGTTCAGACTGAGGCAGCACAGTATTGGGTGTCATGAGTGATTGCAAAAAAATGTAATAAAATTTGCAGGGTCGTATTTAAAAAATGGCTTTGTAAGAGCCTGTATATAAGGGTGTATTCTAAGTACATTAAAATATTTAAGTAGGGTATTCCTGAGTTAATTCTAAGAAGAAAAGTTTATATAAACCTTTGTTCGGAAATGTTTCGTGTCTGAGATACAGTCTGTTGAAATTAAAATTAAACAAAATTCAAATTGCCACCCATTAAGTTTGACATAACAAATATTTATTTGGATATATAGGAAACAAGCGCATAGTCTACTTTTGAACATAAAATTCTCAACAACTTTATTTAACGCCTGAGGGACACAGCAAATTACATCTTTGCAGAAATTTGCAAATTCCTCGGAAACGGTGGTTTCAAACGTTAAAGAAGTATCAAAAAACGTAGAGGAATAGGGTTTATTCATAAAAAATGGCAGAAGTCATCTGTCAAAAAAGTTATGGAAAATTAAAATTAATTATGACAGCGTACGTAGCGCCCTCTAAGTACTGCACAAAAATTAATATCAAATTATGATTTCTCACCTTAAAAAATATCCGGTTACCAAATTTTATGCGAAAAAATTATCTTTCGTAAAAGTTATTTAAGAAAATCGAAAATAAAATTTTATTTTCAACACCCTGTATCTCAGAAACGAAGCATTTCCGGACAAAGGTATACATAAACTTTTTTTCTTAGAATTAACTCAGGAATACCCCACTTAAATATTTTAAAGTAAACAGGACTTTTTAACTTGTGCGGAACAAATCGTGCGTACACTTTTCGGTACCCCAAATATTCGGCCAAAATGCCATAAATTGATGTTTTTGAGAAACTCAATTCCAATTCCTTGAATTTCCATCACGTATTTCGATTGGTCGTGTTGCTCGTCATCAACGACTGTTTTTAAATCGCATATACTACGCATGAACTCTGCCACGGGATAAACAATGGTCTCCATAAATTTTGAGTAAGATTTATTTAAAGATGTATGTTTTTATTTCTGTATATTGAATTACTCTACGATCACACTCTTTAAATTTGCAGATAAGAAATTTATAGTACCAAATTACATGCCTGTGGAGAAAATTGAATGGAAAATATCGATTTTCCAGCATTAAAATACGCCAGTAATTCAGTCTATTTGTATATGGTTAAATAGAAGTATGCTGTCTTGTAGTCAAACACTTTAACAGCAAATAGGAAATATTTTTCAGACATGTTTTTTGTATTGAAACCTACGCAGTCATAATATGCAAGATAATTATAGTCTATAAATAGGAAATGATTGCACAATAAACAATCATCAACGCTTCCATCCCAGACTGGCAGCAACTCATTGTATAATTCCATCATGAAGATGAGCAAATAACCTTCCGGGAAAAATATTCGCCGTCTCGAATGACATGCACATATATTTCCAAGTGAGTGGTTAAGATAATAACTTCTGTTAGATTAATGGGAAATATTTATCCTGCATATACATATATTATTTTTATTCACTCTCTCATTCCCTCTCCTCTATTCATTCTCTTCTTAACAAAGAGCAGCTTATGTGACACAAAAAAGATTTTAACGGTCAATTTCAGTAACCAATTTTCAAGATAATTGGCAATAAACATTTTTACCTACGACCACTACTGTAAATACTTAAAAACACACCGTCTGCGATCAATGTAAGATTCCTATTACGTACGGTAAAAAAATCGCACAGTTTTCCTAGCAACCGCCTAGCAACGGTCAATACAATACTGTTTGTATTGACCGTTGCTAGGCGGTTGCTAGGAAAACTGTACGATTTTTTTACCAAGCTGTGCGATTTTTTTACCGTACGACGTAATAGGAATTGATCGCAGATGGTGTGTTTTTAAGAATTTAAAGTAGTGGTCGTAGGTAAAGTATAGTACGTAATACGTGGTGTAATGCAATTACGCACTCATAGAATTACGCACTCGCCGCTACGCGGGTCGTGCGTAACTTTTCCATTCGTGCGTAAAATGCTTTTTACAACACTTATTACGTAATATCTTATATATAAAATTCTCGTGTCACAATGTTCGTTCTCGTACTCCTCCGAAACAGCTTGACCAATTCTCATGAAATTTTGTGAGCATATTGAGTAGGTCTGAGAATGGGCCAACATCTATTTTTCATACCGCTAAATGTTAAGGGTGGTCCACCCCAAAATTTTTTTTTTATTTTTTGGACATAATTTTCTGTTTTTATTTTTTCATGATTCAGCATTGAAAAATACATACAGTTCTAAATTTTCACCCTTATACGATCAACCCCTGATTTTTAATCGCGATTTTTATATTATTTTGTTCCATCCACAGTTCCACAAGATGGCAACACAACGTTTGCCGGGTCAGCTAGTACTATTATATACTTACCTTAGGCCCGGTACTTTGAGTATCGGTTAAGGCTTGATTAACTAATCAGACGATTAGACTGTGATTATACTTTATAAATAAATCAGTATATGTACAGTCTAATAGCCTGATCAGTTAATCAAGCTTTAACCGAGACTCAAAGTACCGGGCATAATACATATTATCTGAAAAATCGAAAGTGCCGTGGAATGTTATCAATTATCACCGGTATATTACATCAATTAAAATAAGGAAAAGTTATTAAGAAAATTAGTGATGCAGTCTTTAATGTTTTATTTAATGTATATTGAAACTTGCAAAGATAATGGTAAAAACATGCTTTCCATTTAGGAAAGAAAATGTTTTAACATGAATGTTCTTATCAGACTTTTTAATAGGTATTTTCATAATTTGAACTACTGAGTTTCTAAATGACTAAAATGCATAGAAATGATTATTGCACGGCACTGGCAACTGAAATGTAGAATTGCTGGTAGGTATCTGTAAGCTTACCTACCTTATAAATTTAGTGAATATTCCTTAAAGTTTGCACATTTCCTCGTGGTACACATTATACATATAGGGCGTATCAAAATTAGATAAACTGCATTCTTCTAAGGCAAAACTTTCTTATTAGAAAACTATTCGACACCTTTGCGTAACAAAGTAATAATAGTAATAGTAATACAAGGATAATGAAACATTGCAAATGAACTTTCGTGGAGTTTAAACGCATCCAATATTTAATATCAATTTTTTAAATTAATTTCCATTGCAATATGCTTTTATAATGTACTAATACTGATTCCATTTGTAATGAATGAATTATTTTAATTTCAGCCAATAAGAAAATAAAGAAAAGCTGTTTATTAAATTATTCAAAAAATGCAATGTCGTTAAAGACACTTGTACCGATAACTATACTTTTATAGAACCGTAGGAATAAACGTTATTAACAATATTTAAGCACTGCTACTGGAAAGTCAGCTTGCAAATTAGAAAATAACCATAACTTTGGCATAATTAAATTAGATTTTATGCACCGATACACATATGACAAAAGGGATTAATGAAGGCTATTAAGCACAATATTAAACCAAACTAAGTATGGGCATTATCCATTTTACTACTGCTTAGTTGGTAAAAGCAGTTGTAAATCGGATGACTTAAATCTATTTTATATTCACATCCAGCCACATATCATTCGGAAATTGCTGTTAAAATCTGAAATGAGCTATAGAAATAGTTTTCCTATAAAATTAGTTACCTCGATAAGTGAAACCATTGATGAAAGCTTTATGTAACTTTGCATGATAAATTTGCAATCGGAAATTAGTTTCCATTAGAAGCAATTTAAAGTTTAAAAATAAGTCTAAGAGAAATCTACTTTTCTTCCTATAATTTGTCAAAGATATTACAGTCTTAAAAAGCTTTACCTAGAATTTACAGGTATGGTACCCAGAAATGAGAGTTACTAAATGAGTAACAAATATTTTTATTATCTATTTGTTACATCTGAAATTTGATAGTATAATTTTACTCACAACATGCCAACATTTATTTTGCTATTAATGATGGAAGGTAAAATCAAAATTATTACTTTACAAGTTTGTTTTTAACTAGTATAATTATAATAGTACACCTGTTATACAAGTAAATTGAGTATAATTATATATTAGAAAGCAATATTGTATTGGTCTTAAAAAAACTAACACCACTGTTAGAGGAAAGTTTATTTTTTGGCAATTATAATAATTACTTGACAACCCGCCACTTACTGCGTTATTTACTGAAAGTACTTGATATTCTTTCAACTTGTATTCTACAAATAGTCAATATTTGGGCAAATTGACTCATTACTGGATAAAAACGTCGTGGTCATGGCAACCAACTGTCAGATAATTAAAATAATTTATCACGTAATACATTGAGTCAGATTTAAAGAAAATATATTCGTTTTATTTAATAACATTTTAAATAAAGATACTTTAATATGTTTTCTCATGATCACTTACGCAAATAATAATTTTTTCAGATGTATATATATAATGAGATATAGTTGTAGCAAATATTAGTACAACTACAACTATTGTTTTTGGTTTGTACTAGCAGAAATAGGCCAAATCTGTGGTCAAGTCGTGTGCCGCTCTATGCTTACAATACATAATGTTACTGATTGCCTTAAAAACATGTGTCATGTACTCGACCAAGCAAAACATCAAACTCATACACACACACACAAACGACAATGAAATAGACGGCCAGTGTCTCCCACCAAAAAAAAATTAATTGTTCACCGACACGCCAGGCAGAAAGGATAGACATTAGGGAGCCGCTAGATACTTATCGAATAAATTGATCGATGTGAACCTTCAGATCAGAGGCAGACATGTACATATTATTGTACAATGACGCTGATAGTGGGATTACTAAAATGGGAAATAGTTGACAATTAGTAAAAAGCATTTGTTAAAAGAGACTATTTTAAATATCCGCCTGTGACCTCGGTTATACTATTATACAAATACTTTACAACAATTTGCATAACACTTGTGAACAATGACATCTTTGTATTTTAATTAAGTGTATTTCCTTCAGATCGCGCCAAATTCGATTTTGTATATATACAAAAGTAATTGTATCCAGCATAAACAATATTTAGTCAGATTTTAACTATTAATTTCGCATCGTCTTTTTTAATTACTTCGTTTTTTATGAGGAACAAAAAATAGCTTTTCGAATGTTGAATAAACAATAGTTTGTATTCAATAAGTTCTGAGCTATTATATGTCAAATAAGTACAATCTGTAGGTTGTAAAGGTTACATGTGAATAATATAATTTATATTTCCTTTTCATTCATTTATAAATATACTATTTGTATTCACATTATGTAGGTACTCAGGTGTAAAGCAAGTGATTTTAATGTAAGAACTTACTTGTAAGAACTTAATATAAAAAATGTACAGGGACATTACAAAAAAATTCTCATAATTAATATTAAACCAATTTAAAAATAACCACATTGCGTGCACTGAAAAAATACTCTCAAAAAGGGTATCATATACTGTAATATAACAATAATTTTATTATTTGTACCTATATTAGAACAATAATAATAATAATTTACAGTAAGATTTTCTTAGAATCGTTTACCGCATTCAACTCTTAGTATAAGGAATTCTTAGGTTTGTAGATCTTTGCATGTTTAGAACATTTAAGCCTCTAAGGCCTTACTTGAGAGAAATGTAAATGTAATTAGGTGTATCTGCATATGCAGTTGAAGGTATTTCATTGTTCAATAGGATAATTGCTGCTAAATCTTCTGAGATTTGTTCGTAACTATCAATTGACAACACGCAAACAACATTTCAAGCTTAGATTGTAAAGAAAAATAATTGTATGCCTTAATAATTTCTCTTATAGGTGTTTTATTTCCAAAACGAATTATATTTCTCATGTAGATAAAATATATAAATTAACTAAAGTCTAAATATTTAGTTATCAAAATTATATATTAAGCTTATTTATTGAGTTAAGGATTTTAACTTATTTATACAGTTGAAAGATGTACCTAGTTGAAAAAAAGGGAAATCTTTTTTATTTTTCATTTTTTGAAAAGCAAAATAATAATTCTAGCTAAAAAATAATGTAATTTTAAGTGGCCAACATGTAGGGGGATCCCCTGAAAATAATTACAAATACCTATAGTATTTGATTTTATCCTTAGAACACAATAATGCAATCCTAATTAAGAAACGCATAAACAGTTCATTCCTTTTCAACAATTAACATGTCCCAAGATTATTAGCGTTAATAATGTTGCTCAGAATGCTCTGTACAATTTTTCATATCACAGATTCGTATAAACATAAGTTAATTTTACTTGTTAAAGAAAATGGGCTCACAAAAACAATGAGTTTGCCATACCTATACCTAAGTAACATAAATTTAGTACCAATCTCCATTCTTCTATTTGTTTATTCCACTGAATTCCATGAAAAATACTGCTGAGCAAAGTCGAATCTTTCTCTGAAAATTTTAAGTGGGTTTACAACAAATTATTTTATTAAATTGATTATACTACCTAAAAAATAACGTTTGTGCAATTGAATAGAATAGAAAATAATTCCTGTTCAATATTTATTTAAAACTTAATTGATTATTAACTAATGTCTATATTTATTTGAAGCCCGGTATGTGTTGGCATTCCCATTTAATAACTGTGTAAGGCATGCTATTTGCACATTAAATTCCAGTAACTACGCTTAATAATACTAGTTGTGTTCTAATTCTTCAGAAGTATAGATACTTAAGATCTGAAATTAAAAGAATTTAACATTAAAATAGAGTGGAATTTATTCCTCACTTTCTAAATTTTGTTACTCGGTATTCCTTCCAAGTTTTTTCAATACAATGATAAATAAATTTGAAATTAATACATCTAATACTGTTCCAGTCTTATTTTTTTTAATCTAATGTTTATATTTATTAAATAGTAATGTAGTGTGTGGTATTCTAGGTGAAACACCACGAATACAGGGTGTATTTTTTATTCTAAAACTTTCAAATATCTCGAGAAAAATAAACACTATTTCGTGTTTTGCAGTCGCAAAAAATATAAACGTTAAATAAGGAGGTAATAAAACATTTTTACAAAAATTATTTGAACAAGGGAAATGGTATCTTTAAAATAAAATACAAAAAATGCGTTTATTTGAAAGCAGATTTAATCAAGCACTCCGATAAGTCCTAAACGAAGAAAATCGCATTGACCAACTAGTAGTTATCCCAAAAAGGACGCCTGAACCTGGGTTACGATAATGGACAATTTTTTAGTAATTAAAAATTTGAAAAAAAATATAGTTTTAAGACTAATTTTTGATTATTTACAGTAAAACGTGGTATTTTTTTTATTGAAAATGTACTGCAGAATCGTATGCATACGTTTTCAATAGAAGAAATTGAAAAAATCTAATTTTGTCGATCATAGCACCATTTATCATTAATCTAAAACGTTTCAGACAAATCCTACGTACTTTAAGCCCTAGAATTCGAATCTCCAATAAAAAATGGGGGTCCCCACTAACAAGGATTTGGGGAGAGAGATTAATTTTAGCAGTAATGTAACTTCCCTCGCGGAATTTTGATTACTGCCATTTTTTTTGTAAGGCACTTATTTCTCGAGATATTTGAAAGCATCGGGTTAAAAAATACACCCGGTATATGCCTAAAGAACTATAGACGCCTTATATAAACGTAAGAAAAATGGCAAATCGATATAAATTCGATAGATAAACTTATCACTCATACCGGACAATGGTAAAAGGTGCGTACAGGATCTTTTACATTAAAAAATAGACACCTGTAACATTTCGCCTTTTAAAATGGTGAGCAATTACCGTGGCATGAGCATGCATTTTAAAAAAAATGTTACATTAACACATTCATTCACCATATAGAGATCTTTTGAAATAACTAATTGCAGTAGCAGATTTCTAGGTGAGGTAGTCTTTAAATTTATTATTGTTCGAATGTTGCGGCGTGTAATTATACTTTCCCAGCAGATCTGTTTAGATAGTCTTCCATAGACTCACAGTACGAGGCGATTTATGTAATTCAACCAACTTGGGTAAGTGGGTTGGTGTAAAACGTTGAATTTTGTTTTTGATCTATTTTCTAATCTAATTTAACACGTGATTATTCTGGCAGTGACACAGGAGCTAATCTAGAACAATTTTTACAAATCAAGTGAATTATATCATTATAATCAATTTTTCATTTTTAATTTAAAATCGCTGAAATACTAAATAAGAGTTTATTCCATGAGAAAATTTATATGAAATATCTAACAAAAATGTAGTTAAAACAGCTGTACCTTAATAGGCCAGGAAAATAAGCTGGGAATTACCATTTCGTGACTTTTTGTTTCGGCAAGCTGAATTTATCACTATAGATGCTAAATATTATGTACAATAACATATTAGTTTGCAGTCATAAAATGGGGGGAAGATTGTTTACAGGGTGGTTAATTGTATAATTTTTACGTAAATTCACGTTTTTCGCTTATAACCTTTTTTTCGTCCATTTCCACGAGAAAACAGTAACGTACTTTTTTTTTGGTTTTCAAAAGACCTACAAAACTAGCCTCAAGCGTCAAAAAATATTGATTAGTTCAAAAGTGATAAACAGAAGAAGTTTATTTATGACATTTGAATTAAACATTTATAAACTGGGTTATTATTACCAGAACGTTTTGGCATCGCATCCTCTCATTTCTTCTCACTATCTAATAACTCACACGAAATCTGGAATCGATAAGTTGAATAGTTTACATGTTATGGGCTTATAAACAAATTAACTAATTATTAGTCTGGACAATCCCGAGGATCTTCAACAATCGCACTGATTTTCGACGAGCCGTGGCGCGGCGGAAGGGTGGGGGATCCGAACGACAGCGAATCCAAAGAAAATGATGATAATATTCATAGTCTTGCCGTTAAATAAGCGAAATTTGCTTGAAAATTATATATTTGACAGTCTGTAACTCCGTTGTTTTTCAATGGAACTTGACGATTTTTTTTTAACTTAAAGCTCTATTCATAGGGTTTCCGAATATGTAATAATATATAACTATGTCACGCTCGTGCGTCGTATATTTCATTTTACAACTAAGGCCAAAAAATAAAAAAAATCCAGGTTGCAAATTTGAAAGTAAAAAAAAATTATAGATTTGAATTAATTATTATGAAATTTACCATGAAAAAAAATCAGTGCGATTATTGAAGATCCTCGGGATTGTCCAGACTAATAATTAGTTAATTTGTTTATAAGGCCATAACTTGTAAACTATGTAACTTACCGATTCCAGATTTCGTGTGAGTTATTAAACAGTGATAAGGAATGAGAGGATTCGATGCCACAACGTTCTGATAATAATAACTCAGTTTATAAATGTTTAATTCAAAAGTCATAAATAAACTTATTCTGTTTATAACTTTTGATCTAATCAATATTTTTTGACGCTCGAGGTGACGCTAGTTTTGTAGGTCTTTTGAAAACGAAAAAAAGTACAGAACTGTTTTCTCGTGAAAATGAACGGAAAAAAGTTATAAGCGAAAAACGTTAATTTACGTAAAAATTATACAATTAACCACCCTGTAAACAATCTTCCCCCCATTTTTATGACTGTGGAAACTAATATGTTATTGTACATAATATTTAGCATCTATAGTGATAAATTCAGCTTGCCGAAACAAAAAGTCGCGTCCAACTCTATATTTCCTGGACTAAATATGAATAAATTTTGGAAAAAGTAATTTTTGAAAAAAAATTTTTAATTTTTTAGAATTATGAACGTTTTTTTTTTGTTGAAGAAAATATAGATTATTGCTAAAAAGCATTTTTAACTTAAAAAAAAAACGAATAAAAAGTGAAAAATTACTTATTGCATTGATTTTCAGTAAAACGATAATTTTTNTTTCACAGCAGAATTCAAAGTGCGCGTTGGTATCAGTTTGTTCTCAACTTTGAATCGGAAATGCGTAATATTAACAACGAACGGAGTGAATTTTACCTTGTTCTCATTCTCACATATTTTGGGTTTTTCTAAGTAAAAATTGTTTTGATAAGCTTATTTCTTTGTTAAAATCTTAAATTCATTGAAAATTCTACGCCAAAATAACTTCTCTTATAAATACCTCTGAATTCACCTTATGATATTTTCAACAAGACCTCAGTTTAGAGAAAAAAATGGATTTTCAATATTTTAATATATTGAATATTTTTTTGAATAACTCAACAAAGAAAAACAATGCGCAAATTTTCCACTCTTGATTTTCAATTCGTTTTTGTCTCCTTAATCAAATCCACGAAGAACGGATGTCACTTTTGGGACACCCTGTTATTATTTAATTAAAACATTAAGCTAACTACTTAATCTAATTAAAACACTAAATAAATGGGCATGAACTTTCTTATTTATTAACTCAAATTTAGCGAAATATATTTTACATACTTTTTATACCTTAAAAATTAAAAGAAAAACGTGATAATATTTTACTCGAAAAATGTTATCTTCTATATGACATCGGCAGTTTTGAATGCATATGTTTTTATGTAAAAGCAACAAAATTAGATCAATAATTTGCCGTATTGCAGATTATTTTGAATTAAATTGAAACTAAAATGAGTAAAAAATATATCATCTTTAACATCTACTTATTCCACACATTTCTAACATGGCTTCTGAACGATTTAATTACTAATGAAATTAATCTCAATTATAATTTCACATAAAATTTTCCTAAATTGTTTTAAGAATATACAACATCTACGAGAAAATAACCGAACTTTATTTTTTTAACTTTATTATTAGTTTTACAAATTATTGATTCTTGTCTCCTTCAAAGTACTCCCCTCCCCTATTCACACACATTTTTCCCAGCTGTGTTTCCATTTCGCAAATCAGTCATGGATATCTTAATTTGAAATCGCGTTTAAAGTCTGTGACGAATTTGCTTTGATGTTATTAACAATCCAAGAACATGTGGTTACAGATGAGGTTATGCGCAACACAATGCTGCCAACCGCATATCACTAAATACCTCTATTAGCGCGTAATTAAAAATGTACGGTTATTTTCTGAACAGACCTCTTATAAGTCAATTAATATTGCTCGTGGGGAGATTCTCCCATAAATAAGACCGAAAGGTCTTATGAATATGTGTTTATTCTTACTTCGATCTTGAAAAACAAAATGTTAGTTTTTTTAATTTTTGGGCAGGCAAAATGCTGGTGCTGAAGTATTGTTATAAAAAAATATGTAAGCCGCTGACTTTTTTGTTGTTTACCATAAAAAAATATGTACGTTTTCGATTTTAACTTCAATATATAAACCTAAAGTACCGTACCTACAGTATATTATGTAGGGCATTACTGGAATGTTTTCTTAATAGATTTAAAGCGACTTTGAAATTACTTCTGAACTAATTAATATTTTGATGTATTTAAATATTTTTCTTGCGTTATATTTTTTCTATCTAAATTGAACGAGGCATTTGAATTGCAACCAAACGTAAATAATTTATTCACATAAATTAATATATTAAGTAATTACTGTAATATATTAAAAGCAATCCGGTTCCTACTAGATCGCCACTTTATCACTGTAACAGATCTATATTAGCTAAATAAATCAACTGAAAACCTGAATTATTATTCATTACTCAAACAAAGCTACTTATAAGTTCATTGTCGAACTCTTGTTTATTTGTGTTCGTTTTTTTCCAGGTACCACTTCTCTGTCTGGTGACCTTGGCATCAACGAAGCCGATCATGGTCACATTCGGTACGAATCAAGGACCCATTATACCGAGACAACCGAAGACATCAAGTACTCAACACAAAACTGTCGTTACCAGAAGCCCAGCGCCGGTGTCGGAGGAAAGAGAGGACGTACCCAACCCAAACGCCTACAAAGCTCCAGTACCTCATCAATATAGAACGGAGCTTTATTCATTTAAGCCTCCAGCGGATCTAGCCCTGGGGACAGCTCTAGACCAGAAATACACCCCCAGCATAGACAAAATAAATCAGCAGAGGAAGCAGTTCGTTAGAAATATCCTCGGCGTCGATTACAGAGGTCCACATACGTTTGAAAAACAAGACTACGAGATTTTAGAAGCGAAAAAGAACCGCCTTGCTTGGAAATACAACAAGCCCCACTACTATCAAGAAATCGAGAAGAGGGTCGATGAGCAAACGGCGTTGCCTCAGAATAACGATTCGAAATACGTTCCCCAGATTGGAGTTGTGTATTCAGCCGGTGTGAGGTATTACGTCCCACAACTCGTTTATTACGATCAACCAGTCGCAGGTGACAATCCCGATCTAGAAAATTCTGTTTATGACGAGAGGGATACAAAATACCAACACTAAGTTTTATAAATTTGCTAAACGGACTTTAAAAATTCATTGAAATTTTACATAGTGCCAATGCTTTGTACAAATTACTTTGTTTTACAACCTGTCGAGTATTTGTTCATTAATTAAATGTTTCTAGAAATTTCTATTGATTTCGAGTTACGCTGTTACAAAATATTTAAGAAAATGTATTTAGAAAATATATTTATATATTTTTATACTGTTATTTTTTTTTAGATTAAATCAAGAAAAGGTATATAAATATTTCAGATTTCATATACGTTATACCGGGTGATTCAGTTTAATATTTGCGGCCTCGTATGTCTTTTATTTTAAAAAATAGCTATAACAAACCCTATATATTTTAAAATCGCCGCTCAAACTCTATTAAATGAGATTATTAGATCGTCTCTATGGTAACATATGGCAAAATTGCTATAGTCAACTGTTTTTGTTCAAATGGCACACTATATATTTTTTTATTAATTTTGGAAGATATTTTTTTCTGCGTTCAGCTTTGTAAGGAAGTCTATAGTTTCATTAGAAATACTGCTAGAAAAACAGCAAAAAAATGAACTCTACTTTTCGTAGGTTTATTCTGAAAAATGATTGCCAGCTGCGGAAACAACTGAATTTTGACGTTTCTAAAAAATAACGGCTTGTCAAAATAATTGACATTTTGTACCTACCTATTCTATCTATAACTAATTAATAACATGAATACCTACAGTAACCAAGAAAAAACTAGATATGATTTTAATTTATGGAGAGGGCCGAAAGAACGCTAAAGCTGCCAGGTATTTATACCAACATCATTTTCCGCAGAGACAACTTCCATCAGATAAAATTTTCGGAAAGTTAGCCAGGAATTTGGAGGCAGATGGAAGTTTTCAAAAGAAAGGACGAGTTTTTAAACCCAGAAGGGTAAGAGATGAAGAACATTCGATAAAGATGTTAAATGGCCTGCTAGATCTACGGATCTCACTCCTATAGATTTCTTTTTTTGGCCTTACCTAAATGATATTGGCGACCATAAAAACAGAATAAAAGTAGAAAGTGGGAGATTAAATGAAGAAACATTGGGAATGTGTTTGTAGTGAGACAGAGAGTAGTGATAAACAGAGCTAGTCTGTGTTTGGAAGCGAATGGAGGTCATTTTGAACATTTGAAATAAGTATTATTTTAAATTGTTATATTATTATCGTATTAAAAATAAAATAAATAAAATAAAATAAAATGTGTTACTTTAAAAAACATAGTAGCTTGTTTCCGCAGCTAGCTATCGTTTTTCAGAATAAAGCTACTGAAAGTAGTTTTTTGCTGTTTTTCTAGCAATATAGACTTCGTTAGATAGCAGAAACGCAGAAAAAAATATTTTCCAGAATTGATAAAAAATATATACTGTGCCATTTGAACAAAAACAGTTAATTACAGCTATTTTGAGATATGTTACCATGGAGACGATCTAATAATGTCATTTGATAGAGTTTGAGTGGCGATTTAAAAATATATAGTGTTTGTTATAGCATAGCTATTTGTTAAAATAAAAGAGATACAAGGCCGCGAATATCAAACTGAATCACCCGGTATTATTATTTTCACTTAGCTACTTTGCACTGAAAGAATTTTGATATTTGTAATTGTGTCATATTTTTATGATACCAAATATGTATATAATTATTTTATAATAAAATTAGTTTTAATATGTTAAAAGTTTATTTATTCCATTCAAAAAACTCTCTTCTTTATTTTGAATTATATTAATGTGTCCGGATTAAACGATTCAAAAGTAATATTGAATAAAGTAACATATGTTGTTCATTAAAAAACCAGTTTAACTAAATCGCTATTAAATTCATTTAGTGTTTATTTCTTCATGACCATCTTTACAAATTTTAGCAATTTTTTTCCTGTTTCTACGTAAAGAGTGAGCTATAAAGTATATTTTACTAAGTAATAAAATTTAATTTATTTTAATACAAGTTGAAATAACGTATTTCAAACTGCCTAAGGAGATGTTTATTTCTACTGCAGTAGCAAATTACTTAAATATCTAACCTACTTAAACCTAATATCATATTAGGGATTAGAAATTATAAATTTAATTAACTGTGTATGGTCAGTTAACCATTGGGAGTACAGTAATAAGAAATGGACAATGCGTGGAGTCCAATATTTTAGTCGATATCAAAAATTATTCCAAATTGAAGTAAAAACGGCTCATTAATTTTTGTTTTAATCAAATCTCTTTCCATTAATAAATGTCATTGACATTTAGTTCCCTCTCATAAAATTTTAAGCCAATTATAGTTGAATTAACATTAAAATTCAATCTCGGAACGGGTAATGGACCAATTTATTCCTTTTTATCACTACCTGTTTTTATAGGATTAAATCTTACTCGATTAGTCTTCAGTAAAGTGAATATGTAGGTGATGCCTCTGACATTTCGGATTAAAAGTTAACAATCTCATATATTTAGATATACGTTATATATTATAATTTTACAATGTCTGTTATTATTGTAAATTAGGCTGCTAGTATTCTTTGTCTGAACTTGCATGTGTTATTTTGTTTTCATTAAATACCGATATAGAATTGCTACACGTTTTTATTTTTCCTCCTTTTATATGTACGTACATTAGATGACAAGATAATGTCAGGAAACACAATTAAAAAAGTCGCAATCCTTTTAGCATCATAAATATTAATATTTCACTAAAAAAGTTGGTGACCTTGCTTTAGTTTATTGTTAGATAATATCAGTTTATGAGAAGCTTCAACGTCCTGTCATATTTGTTGCATACGCATGAAACTAGATTATCTGACGGAACTAAGGGTCTTTGTTCAACGAATCCATCCGCTTGAATATTCTTTTAACTTTTTGGAAGTGTTTTGGTGCAGAGTTTGTCGAGGCAATTTACAGAATAACTGTAATTGAATAATAAATTACATAGAGTGAATTTAGAACAGTACTTGCAACTGAGAACTTGTATGTGGAATATTTTAACCTACTATAATATAATTCAAATAAAAAATAATCAATTGTTTTATATCAATATAAGTATGATTATTTTTAAAAACTTTGTTAAATTCATTAGTATCTGCAGTGTAGTCTTTAGATAGACTGAAAATATTAATTTTGTTTTTCACTTTGACAAATTTAGTATATCTGATTGTACCATTTTACAAAGCACTGAACAAATATAACCCCTGCTGTGATTGTAGGCTCTAGTGCACTGCCAGTCTCGCCGTTTCATTGTAATCAGGTGTTAATTAAACAAGTTAAGCAACAGTGATTTGTTAGTAGACAGCAAAGTTATTGTACTGACCAGCGCAATATTTTCTCGTAGATTGCGGACAGACTACTAATAAGGAGAAAGCTTTATCAATTTGGAGAAATTTTATTACGTAATTGAGATGACCTCTGAGTTACGCATCTGGATTTTACATAATTGAACGGTATGCTTGACGGTTATTTATTTGTTAAGCATTACATCCGTTACCTTGATAGGAACATATTGAATGAACATTTATAATTAAAAAATTGTAAACGTAGAAATTTCGGCAGGTGTTTTCTGTGAGTACATAAATTATTAAAATTCTAAATACAGGTCAGGAAATTGATGTTTATGGCATTATTCTGGAGATATGAACATATTTTAATAATACAGTGTCCCCATAAAGTCGTGCACAAATTCATTATTAGGTAAACAAAAGAAATTATTAAAAATTCCCGAAACAGGTCGATTTTTGAATTTAATTTACTATTTTTTCAAATAATAATTTAATATACAGGGTGACCTATGTTCGAGTAATGACGTCATCACAATTTTTTTTAAATGGAACACCCCACTTTTTTTCCAATTTTCGGATTGCCCTAACTGAGCTGATTCCAAAAATATACCACAAGTTGCTTCTAATTGTTACAGGGAGGACAACAATACCCAAATTATTTACAAATACTAAATTTATTTACAAATAAATAAACGTACTAAAAATTGAATCAAATCACCACATATCATTTTAAAATGTCATTATTTTTTGCTATAATTTCTTTGATGCTTTTTTAATTTTATCTGCCTGATAGAACGTGCTCGTGTATTTCTTGCAGGCAATCATTTTTAAATAGTTTGTTAAGATTGTACAAGTAAATCCATTTTGAATGATTCTTCCTTAAAATATTGAGTATTTTTGAATTAATTAAAAAACATGATTCTAAGTGAAACCGAACGGATTGAAATTCTTATGATGATCGGATATGGTGATAGAATTCGAACTCATGAGGAAGTTTGTGTTTTGTTTAATGAAATTCATCCCAATCGTCCACCAATAAATCGATCCACGGTTAGCCGAACTGAAGCAAAGTTTCGAAATCATGGTCATGTTAAAGATATGCCCAGATCTGGCCGACCGACTGTAGATGAAGAAGTGCAGTTACAAGCCCTTTTGACCATTCATGAAAACCCGCAATCCAGTCTGAGAGTCGTAGCAGATAATTTAGGAATGAGTGAAAGTACATTGAGTAGACTTCTTCACAGAAACAAGTATCATCCCTACAAAGTCCACTTAGTACAAGAATTATGTGACGATGATTTCGACAGACGCACAGAATTTTGCGAAATGATGATGGAAGAATGTCAGGCAGATCCGGATTTTGTGAAACGCATAATTTTCTCCGACGAGGCGTCTTTTTATTTGAATGGCACCGTCAATAAACAGAATTGTCGGTACTGGTCAGATCGCAATCCACATTGGATGATGGAAGCACACACTCAGCATCCCCAAAAGGTCAATGTTTGGGCCGGAATTGTTGGTAATCGAATTTTGGGGCCGTATTTCTTTGAAGGAAATTTAGATGGTGCAAGATATTTGGAATTTCTTCAGTTCCATTTAGTTCCTTCCTTGAGTGTTCTATTTCCAAATGAAGAAGATCCAGATTTGCCCAATGAAACCATTTGGTTTCAGCAAGATGGTGCACCACCGCACTATGCCAGCGCTGTTCGCCGCTATTTAGATGACGTGTTTCCTCATCGGTGGATTGGCAGAAGAGGACCTAAGGAATGGCCCGCCAGATCACCAGATTTAACACCGCTCGACTTTTTTCTTTGGGGTTATGTAAAAAGCAAAATATACGTCAATAAACCAAACAGTATTAACGATCTGAAGGAACGAATTCGGCAAGAAGTTCGAGCGATCCCGCCTGAAGTCATTGGGAATGTACAGCAAGAATTTACTTCCCGTCTGGCCCATTGTTTGGCAGTAAATGGTCAACAATTTGAACATTTAATTTAGGTGTTTCTGGTGATTTGATTCAATTTTTAGTACGTTTATTTATTTGTAAATAAATTTAGTATTTGTAAATAATTTGGGTATTGTTGTCCTCCCTGTAACAATTAGAAGCAACTTGTGGTATATTTTTGGAATCAACTCAGTTAGGGCAATCCGAAAATTGGAAAAAAGTGGGGTGTTTCATTTAAAAAAAATTGTGATGACGTCATTACTCGAACATAGGTCACACTGTATATTAAATTATTATTTGAAAAAATAGTAAATTAAATTAAAAAATCGACCTATTTCGGGAATTTTTAATAATTTCTATTGTTTACCTAATAATGAATTTGTGCACGACTTTAGGGGGACACTGTAGAATAAAATAGAATAGAACAGAATAGAATAGAATATAATTTTATTGACTTTTTTATATACATGAAGTACATTTATAGTCTAGTCTGAGGTAAATAGGTGTTAGTAGTACAGTATTCAACAAATTCAACAATACTGTAAAAACAATGCAGCAATAGAAAGGATGTGATAAATCTACGAAAAGCTTAATTTGATCAATGAGTAATACGTTTTACTTTACAGTAGTTGTCAAATTTATTGTACAGGTTTATATCTAGCTTATTAGTTTCAGTGACATTAATACGAGAAAAAGGTAATATAAGATTTCCAGCATATATGGTATTGTAGCTATATACAGGGTGTATCTTAAGTGATGACACTTTTGCTCAGCGACGGATAGGTCGGGGAGGACCTCAGCCGTGGCCAGCATGATTTCCAGACCTAAATCCTCTGGACTATTTCTTTTGGGGACATCTGAAGTCGCATGTTTATGCAACGCCAGTTGTAGATGAAAATGATTTAAGAAACAGAATTGTAAATTCTTGTAATGTCATACGCAACACTCCAGGAATTTTGGAACGTGTGCGACAGTCAATGAGCAGAAGATTACATGCTTGTATTGACAGTGGCGGTTCTCATTTTGAGCATTTGATTTAATTCAATTTTTATGATATTTCCAGCTCAAGTAAGTTTAAATGCGTTTTTCATGGAAACGGTTGCTCCTAGCTACTTCATTATTGGCGCCCTCAAAAATATACACCTAAATTGACCACAGCTTTGAATTTGTCATTCCAAAAAACCCTCGTGTATGAAATTTCATTAAATTATTTCGAATCAGTCGAAAGATATTTAAGAAAATGCGATTTATTTTCCCAACATTGACACCCTGTAACGAAGCACTTGCGGACCGATGTTCATATGCACTTTTTTGCTTGAAATATGACGAGGAATCACCCCTTGAAATTAAAGTCATCACTTAAGATACACCCTGTATATGTACATCAGAATGGGTTTGCAGTTGAGTTGCACTGTTATGGACTAACGATAATGCTTCATACACATATAAACAAGGTAAGGGTAAAATATTATATTTAATGAATAATTCTCGACAATGGACTCTACCAGTGGCATTACCGATAAGGCGAATAGCTGCCTTCTGAATGACGAATGCTCTATGAGCGCTAGTAGCATTGCCCCAAAGAGCTACACCATACGCTAGATGGCCGTGAAACAAAGAGAAGTACAACATCTTCAGTATGGAATTATCAACGTGTGGTCGGAGCCGCTTCAGAAAGAAAACCTTTTGTGCCAGTTTAGAGCAGAGGCGATCTATGTGAGTAGCCAAGTTAATCGTGTATCCAAATAAATCCCCAACAATTTCACACAGTCCACATTGCCAGAGACTGTACTAGCAGTGAAAGTAATATCACGAGTCTTATCCTTGTTCAGCTTAAGTTTATTAGCGGAAAACCACATACTGGCATTGTCTAGATCGCTTCTGCTCGCATCAACGCCACCACGTGTTAACAAGGTGGTGTCGTCCCCAAATAAAATGCATGTAGACTTTTGAATGTTAACAGGCAAGTTATTGATATAAATTAAAAATAGAATCGGTCCAAGAACCGATCCCTGAGGTACACCGGCAATTGTAGGCAGAATTTCAGAATCAGAGTCACCAATGGAAACGTACTGTTTACTTTCGGATAGATAAGAGCGGAAATGGTTCAGCTCTTTAGAACAATGCCATAATATTCTAACTTATATAACAAAATGTTAACATCTACACAATCGATGGCCTTAGATAGATCGCATAAAGTGGCATGGGTATTCATCCCATGATCCAGACCTTCGACTATCTCCTCCAAGAACTCCAGTAATAAGTTCATTAAAAAATGTTATAGAATACCTACGCCACGAAGCAAACTTCTGACACATTGGAATTTATTTATCTACATATTTATATGAACACATCTATTTAAAAATGTGCTTGTAGAATATTTAAACTATTTTATGGTATCTAGTGTAAACAGAAAGATATAGTATCGTTAATTTTGTTGAAAATTAAGAATCGTTTTGTATTTCGACAACTATAACAGATATCATATACAAATAGCAAACACATTAAAATAGTCCTCATTAGTATAATTTAAACGAACCCCAGGCTATTTTATTTAAATTTTCGACAAAAACTATTCAGACACAACAATAATTCGACAACTATCTTAACAAATGTCAAGTTAATAGTAATGGCAACCCTAACAATGCTTATATGGATTGAAAGGAAATTTTAATCTGCATACGCCAGAGTAAAAAAATACAGGGTGTTCCATTTAAGTTAACAAAGTTATAGCTATTTGAAGTTAGCAAAATGTAACAGCAAAAATTAAACACCTAGTATTAAATGTTTTAATTTATTGTTATACCATAATTTAGTGTTGCCTATGCCCTTTACAGGTATCAAAAATCCACTTGATATCACGCTTCTGAAAAGAGTTACTAGCGTCTCCGCGGACCCTTAAATATTAATATCTTACAGTCTATAACTCCTAGGAATATGAAATATTTAANTTTTTCATGGAAACGGTTGCTCCTAGCTACTTCATTATTGGCGCCCTCAAAAATATACACCTAAATTGACCACAGCTTTGAATTTGTCATTCCAAAAAACCCTCGTGTATGAAATTTCATTAAATTATTTCGAATCAGTCGAAAGATATTTAAGAAAATGCGATTTATTTTCCCAACATTGACACCCTGTAACGAAGCACTTGCGGACCGATGTTCATATGCACTTTTTTGCTTGAAATATGACGAGGAATCACCCCTTGAAATTAAAGTCATCACTTAAGATACACCCTGTATATGTACATCAGAATGGGTTTGCAGTTGAGTTGCACTGTTATGGACTAACGATAATGCTTCATACACATATAAACAAGGTAAGGGTAAAATATTATATTTAATGAATAATTCTCGACAATGGACTCTACCAGTGGCATTACCGATAAGGCGAATAGCTGCCTTCTGAATGACGAATGCTCTATGAGCGCTAGTAGCATTGCCCCAAAGAGCTACACCATACGCTAGATGGCCGTGAAACAAAGAGAAGTACAACATCTTCAGTATGGAATTATCAACGTGTGGTCGGAGCCGCTTCAGAAAGAAAACCTTTTGTGCCAGTTTAGAGCAGAGGCGATCTATGTGAGTAGCCAAGTTAATCGTGTATCCAAATAAATCCCCAACAATTTCACACAGTCCACATTGCCAGAGACTGTACTAGCAGTGAAAGTAATATCACGAGTCTTATCCTTGTTCAGCTTAAGTTTATTAGCGGAAAACCACATACTGGCATTGTCTAGATCGCTTCTGCTCGCATCAACGCCACCACGTGTTAACAAGGTGGTGTCGTCCCCAAATAAAATGCATGTAGACTTTTGAATGTTAACAGGCAAGTTATTGATATAAATTAAAAATAGAATCGGTCCAAGAACCGATCCCTGAGGTACACCGGCAATTGTAGGCAGAATTTCAGAATCAGAGTCACCAATGGAAACGTACTGTTTACTTTCGGATAGATAAGAGCGGAAATGGTTCAGCTCTTTAGAACAATGCCATAATATTCTAACTTATATAACAAAATGTTAACATCTACACAATCGATGGCCTTAGATAGATCGCATAAAGTGGCATGGGTATTCATCCCATGATCCAGACCTTCGACTATCTCCTCCAAGAACTCCAGTAATAAGTTCATTAAAAAATGTTATAGAATACCTACGCCACGAAGCAAACTTCTGACACATTGGAATTTATTTATCTACATATTTATATGAACACATCTATTTAAAAATGTGCTTGTAGAATATTTAAACTATTTTATGGTATCTAGTGTAAACAGAAAGATATAGTATCGTTAATTTTGTTGAAAATTAAGAATCGTTTTGTATTTCGACAACTATAACAGATATCATATACAAATAGCAAACACATTAAAATAGTCCTCATTAGTATAATTTAAACGAACCCCAGGCTATTTTATTTAAATTTTCGACAAAAACTATTCAGACACAACAATAATTCGACAACTATCTTAACAAATGTCAAGTTAATAGTAATGGCAACCCTAACAATGCTTATATGGATTGAAAGGAAATTTTAATCTGCATACGCCAGAGTAAAAAAATACAGGGTGTTCCATTTAAGTTAACAAAGTTATAGCTATTTGAAGTTAGCAAAATGTAACAGCAAAAATTAAACACCTAGTATTAAATGTTTTAATTTATTGTTATACCATAATTTAGTGTTGCCTATGCCCTTTACAGGTACCAAAAATCCACTTGATATCACGCTTCTGAAAAGAGTTACTAGCGTCTCCGCGGACCCTTAAATATTAATATCTTACAGTCTATAACTCCTAGGAATATGAAATATTTAATAAAGTGACCCTCAAATTTCACGTAGAATCCGAAAGTGCATTAATATATAGGGTGTCCCATTTAAAATAACGAAGTTGGTGTCGACTTCCGATATAACCGGAAGTGCTGGAGAGTTCTAGATATTTTAGTTGTGTTAGCGTTAGGGACATTGCCATGCTGCCAAATTTTCAAATTTTTTGGAGCACTACTTTCCTAGATATTTCCAACACCTATCCTCAGCATCTTAAAACAACTCTGGAAACCTCCGAAATCGCTACCTCTGCTTTATCTCTTATGGATATATCAACAACGCTTCAAGTCACTGTTAACAATTTTTCCTTTTTTCCCTTTAAAAACCATTGTTTGCCGCTGCTACAATCAAATTCCTCTCCCATCCTATGAGCCTTGGAAAATTAAGAAACTTTCATGCTAAGTTCACTCATAGTGCATGTAAACATCGACTCTTATAAAAATAACCAAAATGTAGATTCCTCCAGTAATCCAGGAATGTTCCGAACATTTTTGACACAGTCTACAAACGATAAAATCACTCCGATCGACCACTCCTGTGCTCAGCAATCGTAACCGAACATTTAATACACTGAAAGTTTATGCACTGTTAGATTTTACATATTTCTCTAGCGCCTAGTTCTACACTACTGATTTCTTAAGCATTTCCAATGTTAAAATTGTTCAAGAAGTGTTCAGTGTGATAAATGTTAATCTTTGTAATATCAGCGAAATTTTTTCTCGGAAAGAATGGAATGACTGCAAATACAACGCCCATGCATCAGAATGTTTTGAGAACTTGGTCCACTTATTCTCGAGTTATTTGTGTTGTATTGATGGATAATCTAGAAGTAACTGAATGACAAATGAACATTGCAATGTAACAGCATGTAATGTTTTTCAAGAATACATAAAGAAACCTGATTTCTTAGAAAAAGATCAGGCTTGAAAAATTCGATCAAGTAAAGCGATAGGTTAAATAATATGGAGTGCCAAACAACTTTCCAATTTCTATTAGCTGATAAAACACAAATGTTTATTTACTTATTTCCAAATAGGTGTCAGCCTACTTATAGGGAAATAGTTAACGTGTTTGCCATAAATAAGTGGATCCTGATACGTAAAACTTAAGACATAAACATTTTACGTTTAGGTATGGTATGAAGCAGTGGCGGCTCGTGACATTGAGAATAGGTGAAGCATATTCATTGATTGACTAAAAAGAAACAAAAAGCGCCGCTGGCGAAAATTTTCAAATTTTCAGTCAAACGGCTTTAAATGAATCTGGAAATTTTTAGTTGCGTTTACAATATTACCGAAAAACTGACATTCGTGAGAAGGATTTTTATTTCGATTTTATAAAAAATATAAATATTAGTTCGGCTTCCAAAGAAGCTTGTGGTTACGACAGCCTCGTGTGACGTTCCCAAAATTGTTAAATCTCTTTTTATTCCACACGCCCGACTTTACACCCACAATTAAACACGGCATAGAGAAAAGTTTTTTTAAATGAACACTTCCACACAACCACTTATACTCCGAATACCATTCATGTCATTACTTAATCTCGTTTTTTTAAATGGGATATCCAGTTGTTTCATGAAATCTAAATAAAAAAAAAAATAAAAATTCCTGAAAATTGCAATATGAAACACTATGACCTTAAAGTTGATTAATTTCGAATGAACAGAAAACTAGTCAAATAAATATTTTTGATTACGACAAAATGACATAATAAACACAATACAAACTAATTAAATAAGGTGCTCAAACTGTAATCCTTCTGCTTCTTGACATTGGGCAAGCCTCTGTTGGAATTCTCGCAATACTTTTACCATGGTGTCTGGCTGTATACTTGGCTTTAATTTAATCTCAAATTCTTGTTTTTAACTCATCAATGATCCTGTGGTGTATTACTGTACACTTTCGACTTAGATAACCTCACAAAAAGAAATAAAGGGGTATAAGGTTGGGCGACCGAGCTGGCCATTCATCCAACGATTTGGAAATATTTCATTTAAGTAGTTACGTCTATTTGCGGAATAATGTGGAGTTGTCTCGTCTTGTTGATATCACAGAAGCTCATTAGGAACGTTCTCATCTGGGAATTGTTTGTTGTCGTAACATTTGTAAATATTTCTCGCCTGTTAAATTCCCATCAATTAAACTAGGACCAATAATATTCTTTTTTACAATTCCTTCCCATACATTTATTTTCTGAGCTAACTGGGAGTGTGCTTCTATCATCCAGTGAGGATTATTAGGGGCTCAGTAGCGACTGTTCTGTCTGTTAACAGTGCCATTTAAACAAAATTTAGATTCATCGGAGAAAATAATAGTATTAATGAACTGTGGATTTCTGTTGCAGTGGTTCATAATTTTTTCGCAAAATTCTATTCTGCGGTCAGGGTCATCATCATTTAATTCTTGAATTAGCTGAATTTTATATGGACGCCATTTATTTTATTTTTCATGTACCACAGAACTTTGACTAACCTCATTATTAGATGCCATTTTTCTCGTAGAAACATGTGGATCACTAATTTTACATCCTCTGTAATTGCTGGCCGACCTCTGTACTGATCGCGAACATGTCCAAACTGGATAAATTTGTGTCCAATCTTATTCACTGTCGATTTTCTAATGCGTGGTTCATTCGGATAGTTCTGAAAATGTTGCATACTGCATCAAGTGATCTTTTCATTTTGTCACAAACTCTCAGAATCAAGATCTCAATTCTTTATTTTTCCGTTAACTTTCATGCCATTTTTAATATCACCAAAAATGTTAAAATATATCTTAATTTAACAACTACTTACTACTACTACAATTTACGGAATTGTCAACATACATGAAGATGATTAGATAAATAAGATCAAGGAATTGAAAAATTTGCATTTCCAAACTTTGAAGTCATTTATCTCAAAAACTATCAATTTTAAGGTCATATTGTTAGTGTCATAGTGTCATATGCATATTGTCATTTTCATGACAATATGCATATGTAGAAAAAACATTGATTTTCATCAATGTTTTTTCTACTTAGATTTTATGAAACAACTTGATGTCTCATTTAAAAAAATGTCATGATGACGTCACAGGGATTACCTAATGACGTCATAACCGAAATAATAGTGCCAAAAGAGACACAAATGAATTTTAAAATTGATATGTCCGAGTTTTCTTGTGTAAATTATACAGGGCGTATTTTATTTACGGTTTCCATTCTAAATGTTCACACTGTATATAAATATTGTAACAATAGTACCAGAACCAATTAATTAATGCAGTAATAGCAGGCAGAATGAGAAGTATCAGTGCATACGAATTTACAATTAAAATACATCTTTTGTGGAAAATATGTGTTGAATAGTTTTATTAAATGATGTAATAAAGAAAAATATATCTATTTCATCATTTGAGAAAACACGAAACAATTTTAATTGGAGAATGCGATGTCGTGCAAACAGGTTAATGCAAAAGTTACCTTAATTATTTATTTCCAGAAGGGATATTAAAATAAGTATGCAACTATATAGACCAGAAAATATAGCGATCTGCATGCATAATTCTTCGGTCAAACTGATTGTTTGTGAGCAGATAGTAAAAATAGTGTAAAAAAATATGTACCGTATCAGTACGCTGAAAAAGGCAGGCGGCATTGTTTAAAAGTTGATTAAACAATAAAAATTTGTAGATCTTTTAAAGACGAACAAAAAAAGTATTTTTACCATTTCTCTGTAGAACCGTCAGAAAAAAGTTACAGTCGAAAAACGCGAATTTCTATTGTTTAATCAACTTTTAAACAATGTCACTCACCTGTTTCAGCGTGCGGATACGGTACATATTTTTACTATTTGCACACAAAAAATCAGCCTGTCCGAAGAATTATGTATGAAATGGTAATTTTCGGGCTAGATTTCTCGGTCTATATAAATAGGGATCAGATATGTAAAAGCACAAGAACGTATGAAAATGACTGTCTTTCACGTGATTTCGGTAAACAAGAAATATAATATAATCCTCATTCTAATCGCAAGAATTAGCCGCCCAGAAACCAGAGAGGGAGTGACATATTATTATTAGATAGTTCGCATTTGCATCCTTACGTTGGTAAGCTGCAGGAATGAGGAAAACCTGGAGATCCTCAGAGGAACAGTGGAATGCCGAATGGTATCAATCTTCCTCATTCACCCAAGCCTAGGTTCTTCCATTATACCATATTCTCAGAGAGGGTGACTACGTCCCCTCTACAAGTACAGTTGATCTACGGTCTTTCGTCGTATCAGTGGCAACAGCAACAGCTATTCAAGTGCTGACTGCTTAAAGTGCCCTGACCTCTGCCACCCACTGCCCTAAAAACGCTGCTTTACATTGAAATTCTTTTAGTTTGTTTTGTCAATTTGTTAATCTTACAAAATAAATTAGCACTACCATTTTAAGAACATGTATTAATACACCAATGGAACGCTTTATCAGTATTTCTAAGAACAAATAGGTGGCTAAGGAGTTATTTCCGTCAAAACAACATGTAATGTTGAAGGACAAAATGAGCTAAAACACATTTTCAATTGCTTAATTATGTAATTTGAAATTCCAGCTAACAAACTAAGAAAAATTACTTGCTATCTCCAATAATTTGTGGTTTTGCCTTAGTATTTTTTATTGTCATACATAGTAAACAATAATTTGATTTCTATATCTATTCATTTGTTTTTATCCATTATAAATCAAATTGTGAAAAACATGAATAATTTCGGTCAATTTTAAGCATTGTGTATTTCTTATTCAAGTTAATGTGCATGTATGTTATTTTATACCAATTAAGAAACAAGTCATACGTATATTTGTTATTATTATTATTATTCAAATAATACCTTTTTTTAAGTAGTGATTTCGCCTACATTAATACTTTTGCTGGTACGGAAATACTGGAATGACTAGGTTAAACAGATCTAGATAGCCTTATACTTCAGTAGTAGATAGCTACACACAAATTTTTATGAAGGCTGAGCTGTCTGTTTTAAGCAGACTAAAATTCCTTCAGTGCTTAAAATTTTACTGTATTTTAATCGATGTGATGTTTAGTACTCATATCGTACCTATACGGTTCATTAAAATAGGTGTATCCCATAAGGGTAATTGGCACTCATTACACTTACTTTAGCAACCTTCATCAAACATCCAATTGAAGTTGTACTAATAAATAAGCGAATACAGCATCTCTTAGAGTCATTATCTTGAATGCTTTATCACGGTTGATTAAAATTGCAACATTTAGTTGTTCTGCTTACTTTCAAAGGTTGCTACCATTAAATTACTAGACTGGTACGAACAAAAGATGTATTAAGGTTAATTCACCTAAATGATAATGTTAATTAAACTTAAATTACTAGTTACTGAAATACTAAAACCTTGAATCGATTTTTATATTTGGAAAATGAAAAGGATTTGTTTTTAAATATCTCTACTTATTAGTGCGACTAAAAAAGAAGTACCCACATATAAACACGTTCTCATTACCAAATCTCGTCTCGGTATCCGGAAAAGAGTATTGCACACTTCAGTGACAGGTTCTGGGAAACAAATAGGAGGGATATAGCCACTTTTATTTAGATAAGGATTTTTGAGTTCAAAATTAAATTTTCGATTTTAATAACCCCATTATTATTTGACCGGTTGTAACGAAATTCGATGTAGTTAGGTTATTATTGCCGTAACATTAAATGATTGAGCCAGTTCTGAGTTATAATATAAGGGTAGCCACATTAATCCACAATGTACAGAACCTTTTTGTCTTATTACTTTAATGTGTCATTTTACAATTTTTTTACAATGAACAAATGCATACATTTAAATTACACAAAAAAGGTCAAATTTTAGAAAAAATGATAATGTGTTTATCAGGCTATGATTTAGTAAAAACTTGTCACATCATATATATCGACGAACCTGAGCAAAAGAAAAAATAAGTACAAAACAATGGTATATATACAAATTTGTTGAAAGAAGCATTTTAGCAGTAAATTAGTTAATTTATAACTAAGAAAATTAAAATTTAACTAAACAATAATGTAAATTTGAATAGGTAATTACATTATTTAACAAATTCAATATACAGGGGATTTGATAATAATTTCCTCAGTGTACAATAGTTGAAAATTATTATCTTAATAATTTTTATATTACATAAATATATGTACTGCTACAATTTATGTAACAAATTGTTTGTAAGCTTGTAAACATTTGTGTAAAAAATACTGCCTCTTGGTTAGGTTTTACAGCTTTATTATTACATTATTTCTTTAGGAATCCACTCCATACAAATTCAAATTAACAAACAATCTTCGCGGCACTTTTTATAATATATGAATGCATGTTGCCTCTAAAACAACGCTTAACATACATCGACGTCTGCATTTCACTCGGAAATGTGTTTGAATAAATTAAAATGCGCAACGAATGCAGCTATCTACAATGATATAAAATTTTTTCGATCGTTACGTAATGGCAAATATCTTCCAGTCTAAATTAATTAAGTATTAGCTAATATCATTTGCAGTGTTACGGATGTGAAAGCACTTAACGTGGAAGAAATTGCAGAAGAATGTTTCCATTGAATTAAACGAAGGTTATTCCGTGCGATGAATTGCTTGGGAATTATTTAATAACGATTCACAAAGTGACTTTCTTTGGGTTAACATATTACAAGTGCGATTGAACGACTCAGTAAATAAATGTATCGTGATGACAAGCAATTTTATGATGCAATTTAACACTACAAAGTTCGGTAAAACGCAGCAATTACGGTTTTCTTAGAATGATTAAATTGTGTAATTTGTTGTATTTAAAAAGAAAGAAAGTACACTCTTGGGAGAGAATAATCAACTAGCTTAGAATTTGTAGCAAATTATGTACTTGGTGCCTAATATTTCAACTACCGATTAGTCGCGTATATGGATTGAAATTTGTAGGTATTTTTCTGTTTTTCTTATCTATTAACAATAACATTTGAGGAATAGATCCGCAAAATACTGATTGCAGAGAAGTAAAAGTATATTGCTTTTTGCATAAATGCTAAAAATAGGAGAAACAATAATCAAAATTAGATATTATGTTCATATTGTTCATATTAAAAAGCCACATAAACTAATAGTCTAAGAGCTGGCTACATAAAAATGCATGTTATAATTAAGGCACATTCAATTTTATTGCCTAGATAGGTTGCATCATTGCTTCCGAACACAGAGCCATCAGTCTGTCTGCGCGCTCAGGAAGATTAAAGCAGGGACGGGCGGTCAAAAATGCTAAATTTTACAGAAAAAAAATTATCGAACTCATCGAAAAAAATTACGGGAATGTAAAGTATTTATTGTTGGAAACTATGGAAAATTATTGCCAGGCGGTTTATTGGAAGAGAAAGTACTGCCAGACGGCTACAAAACCGGATAAAATTTAGTGAAAAAAAAAATTATAAGACTAATTCTTAAAAATTATTGGCAAGAACTAACGAACAACCCATGTGCCAAATAGCACACTAAAATTCGGAAGATAACATGTGTGAAAGAGCGCGGTCTCGACACTATTTCATGAGATGCACTATTACGATAGATTATTTTGTTAATTATCTTATGCAGTCTAGCATAAAAATTTCTATGTGCAGTATATACAGGGTTCATAATAACCAATTTCGAAAAAAATTAATATCTGCAACACTTTACCGTAGAAGAACCAAGTTTGGTACATGATTTAGGTTTATTACTGGTCTTCTTTGACTATGATTTAAAATTAATTGAAGCACTACAAGGTGTTCATTGGGGATGACTCGCTCCTAAAATTGTACCGAACTTTTTTTTCATTGACCGAATTGAAAAATAGTACCTAATATTAATTATTCACAACAGAATTTAATTTTAAAAATTTGTTTACTCTTGTTAAATTTTAAATAACTTAGTTTTCAATAAAAACCGTATTAACTGAAACAAGATTTTAACAGTGTTTATTTGAAAATAATCGAAAAGTCAGTAGGAGGCAATGAATTTATCTTTCAAACTTGTCAGTTAGTAATAAAATTATTGTATTTCAACAATTGCCTCTGATTGTTGTTGAAAAAATTTTTATTATTTATTTGTGTTTTTTATTTAATACAATTTTCGCTTATTTAAAAACTACCAAGGTGCTTGTTTTCTTTTTGTAGAATTAGGAGAGAAGTGAAGTAAAAATTTGGCCAATTGTCAAATTTGAAAGATAAAACGTCAGTAGACTTTTTGATTATTTTCTAATGAACACTGTTAAAATCTTGTGTCAGTTAATACGGTTTTTCTTGAAAACCATAAAGTTTTTTATAATTTAACAAGATTTAAAAATAAATTAAAATTAAATTCTGCTAAATTAATATTACTATTTTTCAATTCGGTCAATGAAAAAAAAGTTCGGTAAAATTTTAGGGTGAGTCTCCCCAATGAACACATTGTAGTGTTGCAATAACTTTAAATCATAGTCAAATGAGACCAGCAATAAACCTAAATCATGTACCAAACTTGGTTCTTCTACGGTAAAGTGTTTCAGAGATTATTAATTTTTTTTCGAAATTTGGGGCCCCACTTTGGGGGCTAATAACTCCTCAGAGGTGCAACTTTGTATATAGGTAAGTTTGGTTAAATTACAATAATATGGACACCCCTACATGCACGTGCCTTGTGACGGTTCTTATGCGGGACACCCTGTATATTTAGATGCACGTATAATTAAATTTGCCAAAATATATATTTAAAATTGTAATAATTACTTTATTCACAAGAAAACGCTGAAAATGTAGGCGCTGTTTATATCGGATTGTGATCGAGAGCATGTCTTTTGATGCGTTCAGAAATTTTTTTGTAGATACGTTGTTTAGTTGTAAGTTACTTGATTCCGTAAATAATGCTCGTTTTTGCTATTTTTAAAAAAAATATAAAGTTAAGGACGTGAAAGAGCCATTTCAAAAAAAATCTACGAAATTTCTACGCTTCATCGATACCTCCTTGTGCAGCTGAATTCAGATCCCATTTTTTAAAATCTATGTAAATCGCAAGATTATGAAGCCACTCTTACAAAAAAATTCCAACCTCTTTACCACCATCTTTACCTACCAGAAGACTGCGGATGGATAGAAATTGATTCCAACTATCAATTTCAGTGGTTTGATGGACCTCAAATTCCATCTACTGTTGAAGTGTTCAATTTTGAACAGACTTTTAATCTAATTCTTTAAATAATAATTTTTAATTCTTAATGTCGTTTTCCAGAAGATATCAATGACATTGAATCTGAGGAAGAAAGCAGTTGGGATAGCGACGGAGAAATGCATCACGTACAATTGAATATAAACAGCGACTAGAATAAGTCTACATTTTTCATCGTTTTTTTTGTTAATAAAATAATTATTTCAATTTTAAATATATATTTTGGCAAATTTGATTATACATGCATCTTTTTGACACATTACGCGTCATTTATCGCATTGATGTGGCTACACTAGCATTGTCTATTGCTACGCATTAGAGCTTCGAGCATGGTTTAATACGGTTGCGTAAAAATGGAGTGGTCTAACGAAAAAATAATAAAGTTTTTAGAAGTGTTTCAATCGGATCCTAGATAAAAAGCATAAAATAATAATTGACGAATATAATACAACTGTAAAACGGCCTCAATCTCCATGTGGAATTATTTTATCAAATAACGCGTTATTTGTGTAGCTATTTACTTTATCACGTAATTTAATCTATTATTTTTAACGATATAATCATCGCGATAATGGACGTTACACATTAACGTTCCTATATTTGTTTAAAACTGAATTAAAAATGTGATCTATCATTATGATTCTAATTTGTAGATTAATTTTTCACCAACAACATGATTTAGTATTGGCAATAATTTAAATTAAAACAACCTGTTTGGCATGATATTGAGAATTATTGTTCTTTAACATTTTGTTGTTCTCATAATGACGCTCTCAACCTATTACGGTAGACAATATAAAAAATATTACATTGAAATCAATACTACTCTTGTATTATTATTCAATAAGATGTACTTTAAGAATCCAATATTTATCCGTTTAACCTTTATTTTAGCCTTGTCGTTAATGGATCGCTCCTTTGAAGAATTTATAGGATGAGTGAAGTTTGGAGTGCCAGAGTGACTTTACTTTCATTTACCTTGGAACATGCGACGATATTCAATATTTTTAATGAACTGTTAAAGGAAATATATTGTGCAAACTATAGGAACCTTCATTACAAAAGCTTTACATGTTAGGAAAAAGATATACTTAGTTAAAGTTTATCGAGAATAAACAGTCAATGTCAAGTGACTGTTTCTTTGAAATGAGTTTTGTTTGCCACAATAATAGGGGGGTGACAATTATTTTTCTACTCCTTGACGTATTAAAAAATATGTAAAGGAAGCAGACGAATTTATTTAGATTTCCTTTCTTTGATAATTTTTCTAAATATGTATATGTATAAGAAGCATTAACATTATGATAAACGTGCTGTTAACACTACGCTGTAGTTTTACAAAAACCAACCACAACTTCCTAATAATTTATATTGTATAGTAAAAAATAAATAGTAAGTCGAACAGAAACTTCAACGTTAGGTACATTTTGAGAATCTGGATTATATGATTGTACAATAGAATAGATCTTATTTTAAGTTTCATGGAAATTCTATTCTGAAAATCTGCACTATATTTTTTTACTGTACTATGACTAATGATCTAATATTTAACTGAATTAAATTCTACAGGCTTTACTTCAATATTAAGCTGAGCTTAAGTTACAAATTATCACAACATTATTTTGTAATCAAGGTAAACCTGTGAAAAGCAATAATGAATTTAATCTCGACTTAAAATTTAAGTAACATGGGTGCAATTAGTCATTATTATTTACGTGGATCATATGTGTTTAGTGAAGTTATGAGACCTTTATAAACATGAATTCTGACAAATATAACGACACTGAAACTAGACAAAATCTCACGTCATTATCTCTTTCCGTTTTAAAACCACGAAGGGTGAATTGTCATAAGTGGCCTGCAATAGCGGAACTGCGCATTATAATATTTAACAAAAGAGCTATTATGCCATGGGAGAATACTTTCTTTATATTATTTATCAGCGATTATCCTCATGTATTGACAGCGATTAACTGGAAATAATTAACAATATATCTAATATGTTTTTTTATTATTACAAAATGGGTGTCATCTTTTACAATAGGTAATGATGCAAATCGGATATTTTATCAATTACAAATAATGAATAATAAAGCGGATGTTTTTTATAAATAATGTTAGAAAGAAGCTTGTTTTGAATCAATAATGGTTGTGATTAATTACAAGGCATATACAAAAATCCATCTTCTCTTTTGAATAAATTTAAATAATAAGCCCACGAATTTTCTGTAACTAATTCACGCAATCAGAAAATCTACACAGTTTTGAATTATAATGAAAACAGTAGTTGCCGGCTATCTATATACACATATATGTTAATTCTTGTGAAATAAACACTAACAATATAATTAATTGCTGCCAACAGTTAAATCCAAACTTAAGAAAGTTAAACCTATTTTAGTATGATTTGCAGACAGATGACCATTCTCAATTTTATTAACAATCAGAAGTTTCTTTATTAAAACAGTAAAATTAATCTTCGATCATAATATCAAACGTCATTTTATCAAATTTATTTTTCATTTCCTATCATTCATTTCACATTTTGAAATTACAAAAATGAATTTCTTATTGAAAACTAAGTATTTTACTCTTATGTACTTTTTAAATTTTTGTCTCAATAGACTCAGTTTTCAAAATATAAAGACGTTATGAAAATAATGGATATCCTTTGTTATATCTCATCTATCCATGAATGAATTGCCTTTTAATTGGTAGAATTTTAGATACATCATTTTAGTCGAGACTTTTTTTATAAATTTAGAAGATACTACCAAAGACATCCTTTGGGAATACCTACGTACTGTTTCAAGCTACCTCATTCTTTTGCGAAGATGATGGAGGTGCTCTTCGCAGCTGGAGGAGAATTATGCACAGTATTGGATAAGTCGATTACCATCAATAAATGGAGTATAAGTTAACCAAATCATTACCAAGGTAAAAAATCCAATGGATCATTTTGTTTGGATAGCTCTGAAAGTTTAGGTTTACAGTAGCAGTACAAACGGAATAAATTAAAAAATCATCAAATTTACTGAGCTGCATAGGTATTGAATTCGTTAGTTTGTATTAGAACAGAAAAAAAATCTAGTTTTTCGTTTCTATATTAAAAATCTAAAGCTTCACATCGAAATTTAATGGATTCTATCCTTGGTACATATCGTGCCATTTAATATTTTAATTATACGTACATTATACATACTTATAAATGGAAGTGCAAGAAAGAAAAAGAAGATAATTAGATTTTGGTAAATGCCTACCACTTTTTATTTTAATTTCCTCAAAATAATCACTGCCATGTGGCACACCACGTTTGCAAGCTATTGACTTCTAAATCGAAGGAACTAAAATTCTACAAATTAAAAGACCTCTCCTAATTTCTAAGTTGTTTCAAATTTTATTTTAATTCATTTCCAAATTCCCGAGATAAGTATAACAAAAAATATTTGTTCTTTCAAAATTTTAACGTCATTTTCTTGAAAACTAAGCTTTCTGAGACATGGTTAGTTACTGATATGGTTTTGAGGATTTGACAATAACAGGGATGAACAAATCTCTTGAAATTAAATGATAAAATGTGATATTTAAAAATTAATATACTGCTAATATATTTATTTAATTTTTTTCTCAGTTTTCATTCAACTTCTCAATATATGTAAATGACGTTGAAATAAAAGATCTGAATATTAGTTTCACTTTAAATTCGTGCACCGAATAAATTTCACTTTTTAATTATCATTATGTTATTAGAATGACAAGACTCTTACAAATTACATGAACAATAGGCACGATAAATAACTCATTAAACGCAATTAATAGGTAATTAAAAATAATTTATGTCCTGTTGTTGCGTGCAGAATATTGCATTATTATTAAGAAAAATATTCTTGATGGAATTCTAAATGGATTAAACACTCAGTCGTCTAATAATAGTGACATTATGCATTTCAAGGTACCGCACTGTCTGATGAGTACGGTTAACCTTGAAACGGTGTGGAAGCGATTAAATATATTTATTTACGGTACATCCGTGTGCTAGTTTATAATATTTTCTATGAAACATATTAATATATTATGTACATTAACAACATAATAACATTTTTTTATAAAGAAGTAGATTAATATTTATTAGAAAGTATACAGGGTGTTTTCAAACTTGGCGGAAGTTTTATTGATAAGTAGAATGCATTAATAACACAGCCACACACAAAAAAAACGTAGTCTGTACTTTTCATGCGACATATGTTATCAGTAGTATTTTTGCCTTCTGATCACTGGTGTCAGAATTGAACTATCACATCACAGGAATTTCCTAACCTCAAAAAACAGGTCAAAAATAGCAAAACTTCACGAAAAATACGTCATCAGCGACCTCGAAAACCCCCGTATACCAAATTTGCTGCGATTCTGTTATTATTTGAAAATTTGGTAGCCATTTTCGATCCGTCACTTTGAATTTTGCAAAATTGATCTCGGATCAATTTCAATTTCTTTTTTGGGGTCAGCGACCCCAAAAACCCCCGTATACCAAATTTTCTGCGATTCTGTTATTTTTTGAAAATTTGGTCGGCCATCTTGGATTTTGCAAAATTGACTTCGGATCCGTGATCAGCGATCCAGAAAAACCCCGTATACCAAATTTGGCGTGAATCTGTTATTGTTTGAAAATTCTTCATATCTGACTTTGATTGACCCGTTTTTTTTGAGGTTAGAAAAAGAACCATTAATGCTGACCGCGGATTCACATTGGGCGGGGTCTTAACTATATAAATGAACATTTGAATATAGAAAAAAAAAATTTTGTATTTTTCCTAGCACTTGTTCATGAATTTTTCTATTTTTTATCTGTTTTTTTGAGGTTAGGAAATTCCTGTGATGTGATAGCTCAATTCTGACACCGGATTCGTGATCAGGAGGCAAAAATACTTCAGATAACATATGTCGCATGAGAAGTACAGACTACTTTTCTTTTTTTTGTGTGGCTGTGTAATTTTCAATAATCAGAATAGTTCAAATTGCAGAACGATGCGATGCTTAAATTTAGTAATAGAATTATTTAAAATTATTGAAAACCTCAATATAATAATAATAATTCCCTACAAAAATAAAAGAATTTAAGAAAGATAATACATAATATTGTCTGCTTAAAATAATCGTATATAAGAAAAAATTAATTTTGTACAATCATTCAAAATTCAAATTGAAAAGGAGGAAATAAACTTATATTTCGTTATAAACAATAATAAACTGCATATCTTAATGTTGTTTCTGACCACAGAACGATATTTTTTGAGTTTATTAACCCTCGCAATATTGAAAAGTCTGCTACTTCCTGTTTAGGGCGCTGTTACAATGATGATTCGGTATGCAATTTTTATTTTGCTCTTTTGTCGGAGAATTGGTCTGGATTGTATGAATTACTGGATGTAAATGAGGCATATGATTACTTTCAAAATATATTTTTGTATTACTTTGACATATACTTTCCATTACGTAGGTGTTACAAACATAACAGAACCAAAAGTAACTGGATTAATGTAGATGTTAAAAAGTCTAGTAGAAAACTAAAAAATTTGTATTATTTGAAGTGTAGATACCCTGTTTTGGATCCTGCGTACAAGCATTTTAAAAAAATTCATAACACATTAGTCGAAACAACAAAGAAACAATATTATAAAAATAAAATCTCAAACTCTGACAACCCCTCAAGAATGGCTTGGAATGTGGTATCAGAGCTGTCAGGGAAATCAAAATATAATAAAAAAAATATTACTTTACAGAATGATAGTGGAGCATTGTGTGACGATCCAAAGCATGTTGTTTCGTTATTTGATGATTTCTTTATAAAAGCCCCTTTAGAAATTGTTGATAATATACCTGCAAATAAATACCCTGTACCGGAGGTACGTGATTGCAACTGGGAACATGAGATGTTCTCTGAGCCACAACTATTAACTGTGTTAAATTCTAAATTAAAAAATAAACATTCATTTGGTCCCGATGGCATTCCATCGTTCATTATAAAACAGGTTATTAATGCAATTATAGCACCTATTACATATTTGGTAAACTTATCTTTTGCTACTGTAAAATTTCCTAACCATTTGAAGCGGGGAAAAGTTATTCCTATATATAAAAAAGAAAATGCCCTTAAAGTAGAAAACTATAGACCAGTTACCATGACATCTGGATTCTCTAAAATTTTTGAGTACGCTTTCTTACATCGTCTGATAAGTTTTATTGAAAAAAATAATACATAATATCCGATAATCAACATGGCTTTCGTGCTAATAGATCTGTACATGCTGCTCTACATGCTTTTTATGATAAACTTATTGAATGTGTCGAGGCTGGCGAATGCCCTGTTGGGATTTTTTGTGATCTCAGCAGGGCGTTTGACTGTGTTATCCATGACAAATTACTACAAAAACTTCATGCTTATGGAATCCAAAATACAGCCTTAAGTTGGGTATCCTCTTTTCTTAAAGAAAGAAAACAGTATGTTAGCCTTTCGAGTATACAGAATGGAATTGTGACTAGGGTTTATTCTAAAAATTCTATAGTTAGCATGGGTGTGCCTCAGGGATCAGTTCTGGGTCCCATACTGTTTATATTATACACTAATGAAATTTGCAGTTTAATACCTGATGGCTTTGTAACATTATATGCAGATGATCAATCCCTAATTTTTTCTAATAAATTTGATCTTTTACTGGAGCGAAATTGTAATGGCGCTTTGAACATTTTGAATAACTGGTACTGTTTCTATAAACAACATTTAAATCAAGGAAAAACTAATTTTGTGAGGTTTCATAATCGACAAAGATCATGTAGAAATTTAGATATCCAAATTGCAGATAGGAACTGTCGAGTTCTGATAGGGTAAAATTTTTAGGAGTTACAATGGATGAGTGCCTCACCTGGAAACCACACTGTGTACAATTAATCTCAAAACTAAATTCACTCTGTTACTTCATGAGAAGTCTGAAACCAGTTATGTCGAATACTCAACTTCTGCAAATATATCATGCGCAAGTAGGGTCCAGACTACGATATGGCATATGCTTATGGGGTAATTCTGCCTTAACATTGGATGTTTTTATCGCACAAAAAAGAATTTTGAGAAGCATGTTAGGTATTAACAGTACTTCGTCATATAGGTGTATTTTTAAAGATTTAAAAATTTTGACTGTTGTTTCTGTGTTGATATATGAATTGTGTGTGTATATTTTTAATAATAAGACTAAGTTCTCTACGAATTTTGACAAGCATGGTAAAAATACGCGACAAAATGGTAGATATAACGTACCATATTGCAAATATCTAATTTCAATAAATTCACCTAATTGTCTGGGACTTAAGGTATATAATTATTTACCAGATAGTATTAAGAATATCTGTAACTTTGTCAAATTTAAATATGAACTGAAGTCTTATTTGACCGAGAAATGTTTTTATACGTTGGATGAATTTTTTATATCCTAAATTTATATTTGTGACTATTCCTATACAGTATGGTACTGTCTCTGAGGAAAATAAATGTAATAAAAATCTCTTAAGCAGATGCTACTACCCGTTGTTACGTTATATTACATTTACTGCACTATTTGTTGTTTTTATGTTTAGATAAAAGAGCGAGTTGAATTATTGATTTATGTCATTTATAAATTTTGTTTATGCAACACAATAAAAATAATACTTTGTTTGCTTGTACCCCAAAAATTTATATAGGTATATGTACTTCTTTCTTCATTCAACAATATAAAACGGTATATTGCAAAACATACCCGGAAAACATATAGTACATAAACGATTACCTACCTATTATCTAAGATATATCTATTGCGTCTACCTGAACGAATATATGCATTAAATTCTTACCAGCGGGAAAATTTATCGACTCATAAATTTTATATTTATAGGGTCTGATAAATAATATTTACAAAAACATTATAAAAAATACAGAGTGTAACAGCTAAGTTGCGAGCAATGGAACAAATGAGTTGCTACTATTGTCGAAATAAACAAAAAACAAAAGTAACAGAGTATGAGGAGGCGCCGTGATTCAGGTGTGGAGGGTTGAAGAATTAACTACTTAGGAAGACTTAGTCAGGTGTTTGTGTTGACCAGAACGTACCTTGGGAGTGTCAAACTTCTCAGTACGAAACCAGACAAGGGAATGGGTCAACAACCAGCATAAGAGATACTTTGCTCAGGCACCAGCGTGGGAAAACCATCAAGAATAAAAGATTGAAGAACTGCTGTCATTAAGTTGGCTTCTAGTAGGAAAAGGTACCTACCTGGACAGAATCGGTTTGTTTGATCTGGGAAGCAGGCATTGGGGAAAGAAACATCTTCGTGCGAAGACGAAGCGTTGGACTACATACAAATTCTTTATGAACAACCAAAATTGAGTCCAGATAAGTATGTCACTTAGCCTTTAACAGCAAGTGCTGAGGTATTGGTACGAGCTTGTTTTTAATGAGAGAATCTGAATAATAAGCCACATGACTGACGTACTTCCGGAAGCATTGCAAAATCACTTTACTACAAACAAAAAAAAAACGTTAAACGAGTGGTTCTCAAGGGCTCTTAGCTGCTTCAAACTTTGTTGTAAAATACAATTTTTAATCTGTTGTAAGTGTAAAATTTCAATGAAACCTAACCAATGACATGGAACCTGTAGGTTTGACAAGCTTCAAGTTTCGAGCAAATACCACTAAATATTCCAAGTTACTAGTTGAATTTATATGTATAGTCTGTCTACCATCCGTTATATCCAGAACACTAATGTTGGTAATTTATTTTTATATGATGAAAATGGGATATAGAACATTTTATCAAAATAGTCATATTGTTAAACAATTTTTTATGTTTGAGAAATCTTTTTTTAAAATATAACCGTATCATCAGCACAAATGCAATTATTTGACTTGGGTTTTCTATGTAAAGGCCCCAGGACAGTCCCTTGGGGAACACCATATTTAATTGTACTTGGATTACTATATGTATCATTTAAACGTACATATTGAATTCTTTCCTGTAAATAGGTACGAAATAATTTCAAATTAACTCCACGTATGCCTAGATCTTCTAAAGAGGTAAAAGAGAAGTCGATTGGATCAAAAGCCTTTGCTAGATCTAAGAAAATAGCCAGCGAAGGATTTTGTTTATCTAATGAGTTACCTATACATGCTTCATGTTAGACGAACAATTGCATCCTGGGTGGATATGCCTTCTTGAAAGCCGTACTGATTTTTAGAAATAATGTTGAATTTTTTTAAATAAGGAGTTACTATGGATTTTATGACCTTTTCAAATATTTTTGCGAAATTGGTTATAACCGATATCGGCCTATAATTATATTGCCCTTTTTATATATAGGTTTGACAACAGATTTCTTGAAAGTTGGAAGAACATCACCCGTATCAAGAATAGTAGTACTAATTAAATGAACTAATGGATCGCAAATATACTGGACAATATGTTTTAGTGTTTCTGTTCGTATTTGGTCTATTCCTGGAGACTTTTTGTTTTGCATGCTATTTATATGTGACTTACTTCTAATTTATCTGTATGGCCAATATAAATTGAATTTTGTAGAACTTTTCTTTTTGGATAGTAGTTATTATCGGGAATAATTTTATTTGCCAGATTTCCCTCCACCTCTATAAAAGTTTCGTTAAATATATTTGCCATTTCAAATGTATTCACTATTATTTTATTTTTTTATTATTTAATAACTGTATATTATCCATGTTATTAAATTTGTTATTAACTCTATTTATTGTTTTCCACATATTTATCATTTTTATTTTCTTTAATTATTATATTTTGTAAAACTCAGTTTTTCTTAGTTTTATTAAATTACAAAGACTTTTTTGGTATTCTAACTGTAATTCCAAGTTTCTTGGTTCTTGTTTAGTTTTAAAATATAAAAGATTTTTTTTTATTTACAAATTTTATTAGTGAAAGCGTTATCCATTCTTTCCTTTTGATATCTTCATCAGGTATTTTTTTATTATATGTTATTACATGCAAGTATGACAAATAGCTACCTGACATCACAAAAAGTCTTTTTGTTTGAGACAAACTACATATTTCCGGTCGAAAGTTTTGTACCTCTTCAGTTTGTTTTTCGTAAAATGCACCCTTTGTTTGTGTAAGTTTAAAGATCATAAAGTGTTACAAGAATTAGGAAAATAAATTTTAAAAATTTTAGGGTTTATTTAAATGAATTATTGTGAGTTAGACGGATTGCAAGGACGTGTATATAATTACGCGTGGAATTGTTGAAAAACTAAATTCATTCTTTGATTAAAGTTCTTTTGATGATCTCTTCATTTTTTACTTTCACTCTCAAAAACTGGGGATTTCTGATTGGAAATGTCTTCCCTAGCTGGACAAAACTTTTCTCAGGATTGCGGTGATATAACGTCTGTTAGATCCATTTCTAATAGTAACGAATATATTGTCAAATGAGTAAAAGAAAAGTAGTAAAAGAAGATAGATTTATTAAACTTTATATCACTGTGATTATGAGAAGACGTTTTATCCAAAATTACAAGAAATTCTCAAAAAATTTTGTTCATACCATTCTTTTCTGAACATGCTATTAAAAAGGATAAAGAGGGAAATCAACATTCTGTTACGTAAATATCTCTGTACATTGTAGATTTATCTGTAGTCTCCATACCCGGAGACGATTTGCATTGTGTCTGTATACAATTTGCGATGTGGAGATTATTCGAATGTTTATTGCCAGCCTGTATAGTTTAATTTAATGATAACGCGAAAGGAATTATTGTTACCGTAAAAGATTACAACTTATATCATTGTTGGAAAGGAACTTTGCCTTGCTTCAATGAAGATATCATAAGATGGAGAGATTCCGATGAATTATAGCTATTGTTTAGTGTGAACTTGAAGGTTTCATCTCAGTTATATAAACTATGAGAAAGTAAATGTGATGTAACAGTTGTTAAATTTTTTAAACACTGTAGTGAACTGACGATCAAAATCATCAACATTGGTTCATTTTTAATGAAACCTTTTTCTTTGAGTTGCAAGATTAAAAAAAAGGATATATATGTTTTTTCATTATTCATTTAACTTAGGAACACCTAAAGTTATCGTTTTGCAAAAACTTTTTTCCAAAAGTGGATAATAAAACGAGATACCTAATTCTCCTCAAAGGAAGAAGGTAGATATCACACCTTTTTTCAATATCTTAAATGTATTTAGAGATAGCTTATTCATAATTTAAATTGAAACCTGGCGCATCTGGATTCTAATTAGTGCTGTCTATTGCTTGAGGGATAATTTTAGGAAGGTGATGGTTATTTCATCCAATTTTTTGGATCATTAAAACAAAAAATACATTCTTATTTAATTTTTATAAAGCAAATCGATTTCGAGACATTCACGTTTAAGTTTTACAGTGTATTTGAAAAATTTCGTAACAGTGACTAGGTACATGCTTTGAAATATTAAAAATTTCAAACAACTTCCGTAAAACAATTAATTCAAATTGTTTCTAATTAAGAAAATAATGTAGTAGAAATGTTCAAGAAAGTATTAAAGTGGAAAAATATTGTGCTTACTTTAAAAATTTTTAACACAATTTGTACTTGTTTCATTGTTTGAAATGTGTGGCATTTTAATGAATTTATGTTCAATTCAAATTAGTTCCGTTTATTAAAATTAAGACATGTTTCTTCTGTAATAATATAGACAATAATTTTTATTTCTTTTTACATGAAGTAAAACTTAAAAAGATATTTTTTTTTAATTAATAATATTTCGGAAATATGGGGAGACAATTTAATAAAGAATGGTTATACAGATAGTATAGCCTTTCTCATGTCAATTAGTAGGTGTAACATCAACAAACGTCATGATGAAATCTGAACAAGAATGCATAATTGTTTTTAGTGAAATGTGTAATGGAATATCCAGTCGTTAATTAGTGGTTTCCAAAACTACGAATCAACAAACAATCGATGGAGTCTGCAAAATGTGAAGGTAACTGATTTGAGAACTGTTATTCTAATCAAAAACTCATATTTAATTGTTATGTATAAAGAACTTAATTATATGAAGTAATACATTCATCTTTTTCATTTTTCAAGCATCACATAACAAAGACAATGTCCTCATTGCTATGTGGGTGTTGCCTTTAATATAATAATAATAACAATAACGTATTATAAAAAATATAAAAGTACCTTTCGACTGTTAGTTAAGTAGACATAAAAATTTGGTCATTGTAAAATCCCCTCAAGCTCCAAATGATTAAATATTTTCAGTCAGATATTCTGTTTTAGGAATATTCCATTTCCATTCAAAATCACGGACTTCTGATGTTAATCCATATACAAGGTGTCTGGTAAGTATATGGCATACTCTCGAGAGTATATAAGAGAGGTCAAAATAACCCTAGCTTTTGATAAAAAAATTCCTAATGTGCCCCTTAAAAGAGATACAGAGCCCCTATGGGGTACCCAGCTATTTACCTTTTCGGCTCTTACTTTTAAACCGACGTGTATGAAAATTTAATATTTTATGTAGGCTATAGACCAGGCAATAAAGAGAAAAATATCTAGATTTTCGCGGCCCAGTCCGATTTTAATGCGGTTTTTTGCATTTTATTCAGAAAGACCGTCGGAAAAAAGTCCCGCCTTTTTTATTATCCGGAAGTGGCGGAAATGCATCGCGGGTGCATAAAGTGCATCTAGAAGAGCATCGCATCCGAGAAACTTGCCAAAGTGCACGAAATACAGCAAAAATTGGTACTCGGGGGTTTTGGGGGGCGCAGAATTCGAATATGCATATATCCAGTCGTTAATTCGTTATAATATTCATGAACTGGTAACATGGAATAATGAGTATTTTGGGGATAGAAAATTATAACGTGTGATGTTAGTGATATATTAGGACAATCAGGCAAAGCAGACGCGGATGTGGATATAGTGCTTCAGGCCAAAAAGACTGCTGAGCCCCATCCGGGCAATGTCGTTGTGGTTTCAGAAGACACAGACGTGCTGGCTCTACTTGCAGCTCTCTCTTCAGACGAACCCGAAATTTTCCTTTTAAATCCCCCTTCCTCGAAGAAGCCTGGGGTCGTGTACTCTTTAAAGAGTTTATCATCAATGCATGAAAGCATAAAATCAAACATTCTGGTCCTGCATGCATTCAGTGGATGCGACACCACGTCAGCCTCATACTATCGAGGCAAAGTGGCATTTTGCAGGTTGTTCGAGAAGTCTTGCGAACTCCACCAATATGCAGAGAAATTCAAGGAGGAAGGTACAACAGTGGATGATCTCTTGGAAGCAGGGATTTATCTCGCTCTGGCACTGTACGGTGCGCCCGCCAACTTCCGCAAACAGAAATGTACGGCCATTGAGTTGGCTGAAAAATATCGTTTGCGTATGTACACGGTGGCTGCTACTAAATCTAAAGGAAAAAAAAAGACGTTGATTTAGCCAAAATATTTCCCACCGTCGATGCATGGAACCAACATTTCAAAACAATATAATATTATAATATAATATTTTAAAACAATAAATATACTTTTAATACTTTAGAACAATAAATATATTTAAAAAAATTATCAGGCTTATCCATTCTTTTTCCAACCGAACTTTTTAGATTGAGTTTCGTCCCATGATTTTCCATTAATTTATATTCATCCTTCTCAGAAGATGCATTTGGCAGGGTCAGATTCTGAATCAGCACCGGCAAAAACACCCGAGATCCATTTTTCTAGTCATTTCGGGAACTTTAGATTTCATAAACCCCCCTACCCCCCACCGCCCTCTCCACGAGCACAGGGGATATTTTTCACTCTCGAATTCGGAATCAGCAACCGCGAAAACCCCCCGGAATCCATTTTTCCAGTCATTCGAAGAACCTTGCAATCCACGTCCCCCCCGCGCCCCCAGGCGGCCGGAAGTCGCCCCCCGGGGGGTCGGGTGGACTGGATATATGCATATTCGAATTTTGCGCCCCCCAAAACCCCCCGAGTACCAATTTTTGCGGTATTTCGTGCACTTTGGCAAGTTTCTCGGATGCGATGCACTTCTAGATGCACTTTATGCACCCGCGATGCATTTCCGCCACTTCCGGATAATAAAAAAGGCGGGACNTATTTTAAAACAATAAATATGTACTATACTTTAGAACAATAAATATATTTTAAAAAATGATCAGGCTTATCCTTTCTTTTTCCAACCGAACTTTTTAGATTAAGTTTCGTCCCATGATTTTCCATTAATTTATATTCATCCTTCTCAGAAGATGCATTTGGCAGAGTTAGATTCTGAATCAGCACCGGCAAAAAACCCCCGAGATCCATTTTTTCCAGTCATTTCGGGAACTTTAGATTTCATAAACCCCCCTACCAACACCTCCCTCTCTACGAGCACAGGGGATATTTTTCACTCTCGAATTCGGAATCAGCACCCGCGAAAACCCCCCGGAATCCATTTTTCCAGTCATTCGGAGAACCTTGCAATCCACGTCCCCCCCGCGCCCCCCAGGCGGCCGGAAGTCCCCCCTAGGGGGGTCGGGTGGACTGGATATATGCATATTCGAATTTTGCGCCCCCCAAAACCCCCCGAGTACCAATTTTTGCGGTATTTCGTGCACTATGGCAAGTTTCTCGGATGCGATGCACTTCTAGATGCACTTTATGCACCCGTGATGCATTTCCCCCACTTCCGGATAATAAAAAAGGCGGGACTTTTTTCCGACAGTCTTTCTGAACAAAATGCAAAAAACCGCATTAAAATCGGACCGGGCCGCGAAAATCTAGTTATTTTGGGGTAAATCGTTCTTTATTGCCTGGTCTACTATAAAGGCTCATAAAACCATGCTACAGTAGATGTTTTACACTATCAGGGAAGTCAGTAATAGACTTGTCACCACACTCGTTAGGATAAAACCTTGACAGGTGTCATTTTATAAAGCTGAAAACTGCATTCTTAAATACTTTCGTCATTCCTCTTTAGAAAAAATACTCTACGTTTGTATCGATAAAATTAGCCGTTTTCGAATAAATTAAGATTTTGTATAACGTTTTTGTATCACATTTAAACATTGACTTTCGAAATTTATTTAATTATCAAGTTTATTAACACAACCTATTTAAACACAACATCGAATAACATCATAATTAGTAATTCGTATTAAAATAATAAAATTTATCATTATTATTACATCTCACTACTCACTGCTGGCATGCATCTAACTTATGGACAAGCACTCGGCAATTGTGTGGAGGTAAGAGAATTTATTCTGATACATTTCCAAATCACTTAAACGCGGAGATGTTAAAAATTCAAAAGCTTTGCTTCTTCTTGTTTATTTGAACAGCTTTTCGAAATGGGCGCCCTGTACCTCTATACATTTCCTTATCCGACGAAAGGTTTCTGTTTGTACTTGAAACAACTTTCCAAGATTGTATCGAATTTCGTTACAATTTTGTATTATTCTTTCTATCAGGTCTTCCCTAGTCAGAACTGGAGTCGAATACACAAGTCTCTTTAAATTTCCGCAAAAAAAGAAATCCAATGGACTCATGTCGGGCGACCTCGGTGGCCCATCTCGACCTATCCATTGATAATCAAAAGTATTTGATAAGTGCTGACGAACTAAATTGCTAAATGGGGCGATGCCCCATCATGCATAAACCACATCTGATATTCAAATTTCTAAGGGTAGGTACGTTTTCTAATAATCCGTTTAAGCTTTGTTGCAAGAATTGCAAATACATGGCACCATTTAATCTGTCTTTAAAAAAGAACGGTCCAATGAAATGATTCCCAATAATCCCCGCCCAAATGTTAACCATGAACGTTTGTTGGTGCTTTGTCTGTACTATTGCATGGGGATTTTCATCATGCCAAATATGCAAATTATGGCAATTTATTACTACGTCTCGGGTGAAACGGTTTGGATTTTACCTAAATCGTTACAAAAACCAATTTATGTAATTGACTGTTGCAAGATAACACAGGTCAACAAGGGTCAAGAAGCAGACACACTAATATGCATTCCCGAAGGATTTTGGTGCGCTGAATCCGAATCTGGCCACACCAGGTTTTTGAGATATCCTAACCTAAAAGTGCAAAAAACACTGTTTTTCGTCATATTTCAGGTTATGTAGTAATGCCATCTATTCTTAAAAAAAAGACATATAATTTAAAAGTACAAGGCTCCCTCTTTCGAATGCCGTTGAATTTGCTCAAATATCTTTTTTTTTTCGTTGAGATATCACATGTTGAAACTTCTAAGTTTATCAGTTTCTTAATATGCGAAAATCTACTAAGGATCCCTTAGACGTCAAACAGTTGATTGCAGTTCAGAAACTTCATACTCAGAAACCTTCAATACATACGAACTCAAACTCACAAACTCCAAATCCACAAACGCACAAATCCCAAATCCACAATCCCTAAACCCACAAACCCCAATCCCACAAAACCCGAACCTACAAAATCCAAGCTTATAAACCCCAAGCCCACCAACTCCAAACCCACAAACCGTATGGGTATGAAGTTTCTGAATTGCAATCGACTGCTTGATGTCTAAGGGATCCTTAGTAGATTTTCGCATATTAAGAAACTGAGAAACTTAAAAATTTCAACATGTGATATCTCAACGAAAAAAAAAAAAAGATATTTGAGCAAATTCAACGGCATTCGAAGGAGGGAGCCTTGCACTTTTAGATTCAATGTATTAGTTTTTTGGAAAAGAATATATGGCATTACTACATAATGAAATATGACGAAAAACAGTGTTTTTGCACTTTTAGGTTAGGATATCTCAAAAACCTGACGTGATACAGCAATTCTGCTGCCAGATTCAAGTTTCTGCATCCCAAAAAAAGTTAAATTTTCTTGGTCTGTGTAATCAGCGGGAGACATGACATGTACCTTTTGGACGTGATAAGGATGTAGCAGTTGTTCTCGAAAAGTCTCATGAACAGCTCACTTTGTCGCATAAACTTGGACCGACAGCTTTCTTACACTATTAGAAGGATTTTCAGCAATCTCATCTAGAATTTCCTCCTCTAACTGAGGGTTCCTTGGAGGTCCTTCTCCACCACGATGCGGCAAAAAACTTCCTAAAATGCCTACTAAAAGATTAGCTACTTTTAGCAATTTTTTATTTCACTTGACTTTTTACCTTTCTCGTAAGCTACGATCAACCCTTTCAAAAGTTCTTCGGTACGGTAAACGTCGATTTGGAAATGTATCAAAATAAATTCTTCTTGCTTCAACACAATTGCCATGTCAGCATATTCGCTATATGAATAATGAGCCATTATTTAGTCTTATGTTCCTCAATCAGTCAGGCAATTTTAACAAGTGTTGTCAATAACACAATATTCACGACATACAAACGACTGGTGTTTTATTGCAGTATTCTGATTTCTGTTTCAATTTCTTCGAAAACGACTAATTTTATCGAAACAGATGTAGAGTACTTTCTTAAAGAGGAATGACGAAAGGATTTAAAAAGCAGTTTTCAGCTTCATAAGATGACACCTGTCAAAATTTTGGCCCAACGAGTGTGGTGGCAAGTCCGTTAATGACTTCCCTGATAGTGTAATACATCTACTGCAGCATGGTTTTGTGAGTCTTTATGCCTACATAAAATATTAAAATTTCATTAAATTATCCTGTATTTTCTTATTACTTAATTTTAATTTAATTCAATTAAATTAAATGTTACTGCAGACCTGTAGGTAACTATTAAAACATAACTTTTCTCTTTGACTAAAAGACACTTTATTTTTAGATATTCATAATTGGTAATTTTTAAAACATATTTTCACATAGAATAGTGAGAAGAAATAGATATCCATGTACATTTGTTTACTAAAAATATGTTTTGATATATACGAATAGTATTACATTCTGATGTGAATATGTTTGAGACTTTATAGTTTTATGCTATACTATTTCAGTCTAGATACATTTTATTTTAATATCATAAAAAATGCCCATCTGTGAACACAATGTTCATTTCATCTTTTTAACTTATCTGATTAGATAATTTCTAATCGCCGTTTACAAGAAAACAATAAGCGGAACACAGATGTATGTAGAAACTGACGGAAGGATAGTTTTCTATACAGTATCCAATGAGAATCAATACTTCGGAATAAATGATGAATAATAAAATATCAACAGTTGTCTTCAAACAGATAACATGGGTGAGAAATTTATAACATTATGTAGGAATAATTCCAGACGTATGGCACAGAAGTGAATGGCGACTGGCGGTTTTATTATAAACAAATTTAACTTTCAACAATCATCTAATTCTCGTATGTTTAATTACAATGCATGTAATTATAGGTAAGCTTCGATGATTTTCCGGGGTTCTTTCACAGAAGCAGACAGTTACTATTTACTATAATAAATGTTATGTTCATGCCAATACCAAGCTGACAGTAACTCTCCTACAGGTTGTAAAATCCGGTGGTTGTGTGGGTAGGTACTATATATATATGTTATGTTAAGTCGATGACATAAAATATGATCCTCTAAAATTTAGTTAATTCTAAGGTAGGATTGTAATATTTCTGGTTTTAGTATAGTATCTCCCAAGAAACACACAATCTAAAATCACGTTTACTAGACATTTAAAACTACCTGAAACCGTATATCAAAGAAATTTAATTAAAGTTCAATTTCACTGGGAAAAAACTTACAAAAATACAAAAATGTAAATTATTTACTGCTGTACTTAATATACTTAATTTATGCAAATAACTATACAATTTACATCATTTATTGGGAAAAACTATTTTTACAGCGAATTAACATCTGAAATAAGTCTTTCTGACGATGCACATTGGGCAATCGACCAATACAAGTTGCATTTCAAAATAAATTGGACTTTTCAAAAATAAGTATTTCTAGTGAGGACATCTATTGGCAATTACATGCGTCGAAAAGGTTGATCCTTCTTTGATATACTTTCAAAATTTCATGACATTTGGACGAACAGAAGCGGAGTTATTGCTTCTTAAGTGACAATATGTGTCGTCGATACAAAAATGGGCATTGAACAAAGAGCTAATGTTAAGTTTTGTTATAAATTTGGTAAAACTTTTAGCGAAACATTTCAATTGATGAACATCCGAAGCCATCTACGTCAAGTGCAATTGAAAAGTTAAAATCGGCTGCAGTTCTCCCATTTTTCAAAATAACAATACCAGATATTATATCGTTGGAAAACATAAAAAATATATTTTTTCCTAGCTCATAGCCTAACTATGGTTTACATTTAAAAAACTTGAGGTTTATGTTATAACTTGAAAACGAAAGTGTTCACGAACAATTTGATCACACTGTCTTATTAATACTGTAAAAACCTGTAACTTAAAAGCTACATGTTTCTGAAAGAATTAGCCGAATTCGAATTTTTTCAAATATCTACTCAACCTTGACGTTTTTTTCAAAAATAAAACTAACATTTAATAAGGATCATAAAAGTGCACATCTTTCCTCGTGTAAGCTTGTATCTCTGCTACTTTCCCAAATCCCTACACTAAACATCGAAAAAAGCTCATCCTGTATAATACGCGTGTCAAAATGAAAATAAGAAAATTTATTATTTATCTTATTTATTATAATGATGAAGTGCGTACAAAAGTTATACAGGATATTCTATTATAAAATTTACAATTACAAATTCAATACCACTTTTCCGAAAATATATAGTTATAGAAGAAACTCCATACGTCATGTCGCATTCTACGTTAGAAACCACAAGCAACACTTTAAGCATTTGTTTTCTCTTATTATAGTCAAATCAGAATTATAATCGATACATGTTAACACCTCACATCGCACAGTAGGACACATCAGATAAGCTGATCGCATTGATATTGAAGTTATTCAACATAGATTTTGTTCAATGGAAACCATGTTAGTATAATTGAAAAAATGAACGATTCCTCTTTGAAATGATTCAGTTAGATAAGGAAGAGGAAATGTTAGTGGCGTACAATCTTTGTACTTTAATAATGAATCCAGAGAATACGAGAATATACAGTTAAGAATCTTGTATGTTAGGTTAAATATCTTTTACATACTTACATTTTGATGACAGGATTTTTAGGAACTTTTTTTTAATTTCTTTGCATTTTTATACTTATAAAATAAATCAAAAATTGTAACTTTTCCCTCATAAATGAGATGTCGGTATTTTTATTAGGTATTATCCATTTTTTTTATTATATTATTGATTGATATTGATTTTTTTTATTATATTATTGATGACACATATACAGAGTGTCCCGGTACTTGATACAAAAATATCGAGGAAATAGATGAGGTCAAAATAATATCAGTTCTTCATATAATTTTTTTTCATACAGGCCTTCGTTAACAAGTTACGGGCCCTCAAAGGCGAAAATTAAAATGTTATTATTATTTACAGTCTCTAAACTATGAACTTCAGCATGATGCAAATTTGGTGATCGATAACACATGCGAACAGGTTGTTTTTGATGTTGTAAGTGAACCCAGAATGTCTTCATAGATGACGATTGCAATCTGTCTACATAAAAAATAAGTTCTCTGAAGAATTTGAATGATAATACCCACTTGGTTCAACTTGGTAAAATTAACAGTTTAGGAAATATTTGTGAATTTATATCACAATGCACATCGCACGGCGTCTCCACCATTTTTTTAAAATTTTTAATTGGACATAATTACTATGTTAGAACCATACCTATTTTTAAAATAAGAACCTAGAATATCTTACTGTCTGCTAATGTAATTTTCACTAACAAAATTTGACAAACACGCTTTACACATAACACAAAATAGAACAAGAATAAGTTAAAGTAAGTTTAAAAAATGGTTTAAAAGAAAAAAAACTATCAAAGTACACGTCTAATATTATCACAATGAAAATTAATTCTTTGTAGCAATTCATCCCTTGTTTGTACTGGGGATGAGTACACTAAACTTTTCTGGTACCCCTACAGAAAGAAGTCGATCGGGTTTAATGTCTAGATAACGTGGTGGAAATTGGGTACAATGGATAAATAATTTTGTACATCAATATTGAAATGGGGAGGGGCCCCATCGTGCTTAAATCAAATGTTTCTTCGGGTGTCTAATGGAACATCGTCTAATAGTGGCTGCATGTTATTTTGCAGAAACTCCAAATATCGATGTCCATTCAGACGTTTTACAAAAACGTATGGACCTATTAAATTTACTATTCTTGCCCATACATTAATAGTGGGTAATAATTTAATAGGTCTATACGTTTTTGATAAACGTCTGAATGGACAATAGTTTAGAGACTGTAATTAAAAATAACTTTTTAATTTTCACCTTTGAGGGATGATATTATTTTGACCTCATTTATTTCGTATCGATTTATTTATTTGTATCAAGTACCGTGACCCCCTGTATAAGAATAACTGTGTCAATTTATGATAGTTTTATAAACATTTTCCTTATTACTATTGTCAAGTAGTTATTTATTAATAGTCGAAGTAAATTAGTTTTATTAGGAGAAATAAAGTTTTTAAAATTTGGGTGCGAACTCCTTACATACATGCAAATACAGATTGACAGAGTTCCCACCTATCTGGAGAGTGCTTCATCCCCTTATGCTTCAGAAACCACCCTCTAATGTGAACTCGCGCCAGTTTTTTTTAATTTTTCTCAAAAACTGCTGCTTTGACGAGAAAAATGAATAAAATATTCGGCATAAAATTCTACATCATTTATGTCCTATAAACTTTTTTCTATCGTTAACTCTACTGTCAGAAATATCATTTGAAAAATTAAGATATGCTGCTAAAGTTAGGCAAAAATGAATAGTGACAAATATCTTGAAATACATTGGCCATAGCAAAATGCTGCAAGCAAAGCAGATTTTTCTACACAAACCTGGCTATAAGGACAAAGAAAATATGACTACAGAAAATTTTATTATTACTAGTTGCTACGTCTTTTATATTCGAGCCCGTTTCCACACCACCGCTGAGGTAGATCTCCCGGCGCGTTTTTTTTTTTGTAAGTAATTTCCCCTGGAGGCCTAATACACTAAAAGCTAACTGCTATTTATTCATTTATTGAATTATATTCAGTTAATTCCTCCTCTACCCCTGAATTAAGGCATCTTTGACCATAACAATTGGACCACATTGTTCAACACTTCAATCCAACCTTAGCACAATCGCATCGTTTTCCGTAACCCTTTTTCGTTTGATATTAACTGAAGTATAGAAGTAGGAGCTGGTATCTCAATTGTAGGAATTGGCACCAAAATTTGGTTAGTTGTTTTCCATCCCCATTCATTAGGCTTCAAATTTTCTCCACGCCACGAATGAATTTGTTTTTTAAAAACGCGATACAAATGTTGTTCTAAAGCAACACATGTAGGTGGTAGTCTTGATAACATCACTGCTTGATTAGATTGACCAACAAATTTGTTAATTGAAATGAATCTAAATTGATTTAATGATGTGACAGTTCGAGGTGCCTTGTATAAAGCTAGTGTGATTTTCTCTCCAGCTCGTATAATGTCTGGTTTGACCGATGATGCATTGTTAGATATATGCAAAGCATCGTCTAAGTCCCTTTTAATATTTACTAAATTTACAGTTTGTGCTTTTCCTTTGCCAAAAATGCTGTTGTAGTATCACAACCACTGAATGCGTGAGCATATAATATACTTCTTTTACAGTTATGAAGGACTTCCGAATTCTGTAAGTCGAAAGAACTGTATGGTACACATAAATGTTTAAATATATGTTTTACGTTTTATGGATACAATTTACATTAAATACTAAACAGCGAAAAGGATTATATTTATAATTTATCGCAACGCTATTAGGCAAAGCTTTATTTTGTTATGAAGTTCAAAATCCGCTGTAAAAAATAAGCACCCAAATTAATTTTTCTCAAAAGCCATCGTAATTTTAAGGAATTTGTCTTATCTTTATCAGAATTAACCTATTTCAAACGTCATTTGTGATATTAGGACTGGATATAGGAAAAAATGTATAGGACACAAATTATGTAGAATTTTATGCTGAATGATTTAGGCCCTATTCATTTTCCTCGTCAGAGTAACAGTTTTAAAGAAAAATCAGAAAATGGGCACCAGGTCACGTAACGGGGTGGTTTCTGAAGCAAACGGGCACCCTCCTGAGAGGTGGGAACTCTTTTGATCTGTATTTGGATGCCTATTAAGAGTCCGCACCCAAATTTTTAAAAATTTATAAATTATTTCTCCAATTTGCCATTTTAATTGCTAATTTAAATCAAGTTTTGCCTTTTTTGAAATTTAAATAGTGAAATATGCTAAGGTTTTTATTTATTCTCACAATTTATATTTATTAAAATTTATTGAAAATGTAAAATTTTACGATTGTGGGTGTGTTCCAATAAAGTAACATAATTATAAAATAATACCAACTATTTTATTACCTTTACCCATAATTTAAAAACTGCAAGGCCAAACATTTCATTCTTTGTCACACCAACCTCATTTCCAGCGACTCCTTTCCAGCCACATCGTTGAAAACTGTCTCAGGGTAATACATCGCTCTCTGAAGAGTGCATACCGTTGCATAATGCATCTCCCTTCTCTGTGGTTTCCTGCAAACTACATTCAATGCACCTCCTAACGCCACTNTTACATAACCTTGAAAATAGCAAAAATACGTGTTTTTTGCACTTATAGGTTAGAATATCTCGGAAACCTAGGGTGATGGATCAATTCTGAGGCCAGGTTCGGATTCAGCGCGCCAAATGCCTTCGGAAACGCAGTGTCTGATCTCTGGAATTTTTTCCTTGTTGGCCTGTGTAATTTATCGCAACGCTATTAGGCAAAGCTTTATTTTGTTATGTTATGTTATTTTATTATGTAGTTCAAAATCCGCTGTTTAGTTATAAGCACCCATATTAATTTTCCTCAAAAGCCATCGTAATTTTAAGGAATTTGTCTTATCTTTACCAGAATTAACCTATTTCAAACGTCATTTGTGAGATTAGGACTGGATATAGGAAAAAATGTATAGGACACAAATTATGTAGAATTTTATGATGAATGTTTTAGGCTCTATTCATTTTTCTCGCCAGAGTAACAGTTTTTAAGAAAAATGAGAAAATGGGCACCAGGTCACGTAATGGGGTGGTTTCTGAAACAAACGGGCACCCTCCTGAGAGGTGGGAACTCTTTTGATTTGGATGCCTATTAAGAGTCCGCACTCAAATTTTTAAAACTTTATAAATTATTTCTCCTATTTGCCATTTTAATTGCTAATTTACTAAATAGTGAAATATGCTAAGGTTTTTATTTATTCTCACAATTTATATTTATTAAAATTTATTGAAAATGTAAAATTTTACGATTGTGGGTGTGTTCCAATAAAGTAACATAATTATAAAATAATACCAACTATTTTATTACCTTTACCCATAATTTAAAAACTGCAAGGCCAAACATTTCATTCTTTGTCACACCAACCTCATTTCCAGCGACTCCTTTCCAGCCACATCGTTGNCGTCTAAGTCCCTTTTAATATTTACTAAATTTACAGTTTGTGCTTTTCCTTTGCCAAAAATGCTGTTGTAGTATCACAACCACTGAATGCGTGAGCATATAATATACTTCTTTTACAGTTATGAAGGACTTCCGAATTCTGTAAGTCGAAAGAACTGTATGGTACACATAAATGTTTAAATATATGTTTTACGTTTTATGGATACAATTTACATTAAATACTAAACAGCGAAAAGGATTATATTTATAATTTATCGCAACGCTATTAGGCAAAGCTTTATTTTGTTATGAAGTTCAAAATCCGCTGTAAAAAATAAGCACCCAAATTAATTTTTCTCAAAAGCCATCGTAATTTTAAGGAATTTGTCTTATCTTTATCAGAATTAACCTATTTCAAACGTCATTTGTGATATTAGGACTGGATATAGGAAAAAATGTATAGGACACAAATTATGTAGAATTTTATGCTGAATGATTTAGGCCCTATTCATTTTCCTCGTCAGAGTAACAGTTTTAAAGAAAAATCAGAAAATGGGCACCAGGTCACGTAACGGGGTGGTTTCTGAAGCAAACGGGCACCCTCCTGAGAGGTGGGAACTCTTTTGATCTGTATTTGGATGCCTATTAAGAGTCCGCACCCAAATTTTTAAAAATTTATAAATTATTTCTCCAATTTGCCATTTTAATTGCTAATTTAAATCAAGTTTTGCCTTTTTTGAAATTTAAATAGTGAAATATGCTAAGGTTTTTATTTATTCTCACAATTTATATTTATTAAAATTTATTGAAAATGTAAAATTTTACGATTGTGGGTGTGTTCCAATAAAGTAACATAATTATAAAATAATACCAACTATTTTATTACCTTTACCCATAATTTAAAAACTGCAAGGCCAAACATTTCATTCTTTGTCACACCAACCTCATTTCCAGCGACTCCTTTCCAGCCACATCGTTGAAAACTGTCTCAGGGTAATACATCGCTCTCTGAAGAGTGCATACCGTTGCATAATGCATCTCCCTTCTCTGTGGTTTCCTGCAAACTACATTCAATGCACCTCCTAACGCCACTTCAAATGTAACTATGCATGTTCACTGTGAGAATCTACGCATTGATAAGAATTTTCCCATATTTACATTGGGCTGGGTGAGTGATTCCTTTTCACAATTATTTAGTCCGTGATAATATGCACTTGTTGTATTTAAATACGTCTAATGTCGGTAAACTATATCAAGATATTTCTATTATTGAACTGTACTTCCATCAATGCAATAATGTGTGTCGTTTCCCATTGAAGAATGTCATTATAGTATCATTTTCACTAATCAAATTGTTCTTTCTTTATACGTGCTATACATTACATGAAATTCAATTTTTACCAAGAGGTATATTCAGAGTCAGCCTTTCCAATTTATTTTAGGTTATTGTTACAAATAAAAATGCATGCTCTTAGATGGTAAATGTTATAGGATAATTAAATGCTGTGCGATGAATGAGAATGTATTTTAAATTCGTCGTTCTTCCGTCATAAATTTTGTAATGATAAGTGTTCCTTATGCTTAATTTATTTTATTACACCTTAAAATTCTTCTCTTCGATTAACAAACAGTTGCGCAAATAAACATATTGTATTGTTATCTACAATTCTCCTTTCATTGCCATTTGCTCCGTTGCTGTTAAGATATTTCGATGATGTAAAAGGTAGGCATTTTCTTTGAAAAATTGATTTACCCAGAAAAAAATTGCTTGGACTTTATTACATTACAAACTTTTTGAGGCATTCATTTTCATTTACTTGAAATTGGGAAATATGCTGATTTAATGACATTTTATAAGGAAATAATTTACAAAATGTAAAATATAATTTCTGACGATATTTATGCTAGAAGTTATATTAAATATATTATGAAAGGTGCATTAACACTCATGTTTTCATAACATAATAATTGTTTCGCGTTTCCAAAGTTTACTATTAGAAATTTCGACAATTTTTAAACTAATATATATGAATGATAGAACATAACAATTCAAAATTACTTCCGATGCAACTAAAATATACAAGCTTACTGAAAAATAAATAATAATGAAGTTAAGCAAATAAATGACTATCACCGAAACGTTTCTAATATTATCATATATAATTTTCTACGATGAATTAAACGTATATCGCTTCTCTGAATATTTATTTCGATTACACAGGGCAAGCTGGACAAGTCTATATTTTACTCCATTCCAGTGTCTTAATAACAAAAGGAATTAGGGATCGTCTTGTCCATCGTCAATTTCAACCACATCTAAGAATCTTGATAATGTTGTGAAATACAGAATATTTTTTATTCTTGGTCGATTCTTTTATGGTGGTGATTGCGTAAAATATTTGTATTTTTGTAAGGGTTTTTTTATTCAACCTTTTTTTTGTGTAGAATCCGAAGAAAATTATTTAACGTTGCAAAAAATCGACAAATGAAAAACACCCTGTATCTACTAAACGAATCAAAAGATTTTAAAGTGCCGAAGTTTGCCCACCTTGCACTGGTAATAAGTAATATGTACAAAATAACAGTATTCTCCTTAATCAATCTTATGGAATGCTCGTCACAACATAAATAATGTTTAATTACTTACATAATCCAATCTGTAATAGGTGAGTATCTTGAATTGCATATTCGCAAGGTTACTGCGGGAGAATGTAACTTCGTGAAGTAATTAAACTTTTACTGTATTCATTACAAATTGAATTTGGAGTCACATTCTTTAAAGAAGAAACAATTTTATTGGTCAGTCATACCTAAATTTGAAATTTGTCTGATAGATCAGAAAATATGTGTGTATTTCCACAATTTTCCAGATTTTTTTCTGAAACAGTTTTTCTCAAATATATTTTTTTAACACTGAAAAATTAAGTACGTAATTTGAGTATTTATGGCGGTTGCAATGTGGTAGAGGATTGGCTCTAGGCCGGAATCCCAGTTTATGTAATTTTATTCAAATAAAAAGTTACACTGCCGTTACCTTCTTATAACTGCACTCTTTACACTCTAAGAATATATATGTAAATATTTACACAATAGTAGGTATGAAACAAAAAGGGGCGGTGTCCATTTTTCTACACAGAACGCTTCACATGGAACTTACCATAAAATATACAAAGTCCGTAATATATTTGTTAAAATAGAATTTCAAGAAACGAATAATAATAATAATTATTATTATTATTAGTTAGTCAATAAAATTCTGTTATCGGAACTACTGTAACAAGTTACAGTTTCGAAAATGAAATTTACCGTTCAACATTTACCGAGATCACAGGTGCATGTCTAAAATGGTCTATGTTTTTATAGATTTTAGTAATCCCACCATCTGCATCGTTGTACAATAACATGTACATGTCTGCCTCTGATTTAAAGCTTCGCATCAATCCATTTATTCGATGCGTACCTAGCGGTGCCCCGCCCTAATTCCTGCCTTGTCGACCTAGTGTGCCGGTGAATAACCCCGGTTCTTTTTGCTGAGATACGTTGGCCGTGCATTTCATTGTCGTTTTTACGTGAGTGGGTGAGTTTGAAACATTGCTTGGTCGAGTGTATGGCACGTGTTTTTTGTGGCAGTCATTAGCATTGTGTATTATGAGCAGAGAGCGGCACACGGCTTAATCACAGATTCAGTCTATGTCTACCACTACAACGCGTATTGCAGCTTACTAACATAATATAGATTACTACTGTTTATTTATTTGATTGTCGCCACAAAGTTTCCGATCTCTAGTAATTATTAATATAGCTTTTAACAATACTTTTTTCTCTAACTTCAAACACCTCGCATAAGATAAAAAAACAATTCCACCTTTATTTCGGTATTAATTTTTTGTAAATATACAATATTTAAATTTAAAGTACGAAGCATAATTTTCTTAAATATATAAAGTTGTTACATATAAACTTGTACACTTCACACTTTCTTCTAATGTCATAAATATGAGATGATTTTTATATTTGTGATGTTATTATCAAATTTACAATACTATATCCATTTATAAACAGTAACACAATGAATTTGGTTAGTTTTCTATTTATAATTTAGAACTTTTTTCAATATTTCGTTTGTAATTGTCTTTGTCTCGATCTTCTTTTCAAGAAGAATTGAATATAAGGGACATTACAGATTAACGTGATATCCATACTGAACAACAAATAAACTATAAGTATAGATTAAGTTAATATTAAATGTATCATTCTAAAAGACTGATTTATATAGTATCAGATTCTTTCTGACTAAAACAACAATCAGGCGTCAGCTACTAGCCCTGTTACTGCAAAATTGTTATATATACGTTAAATGAAAGGAACTTTTCATCCACCTATTGATTAAAATTAGAGCCTGAACACTTTCATCCTTTTATTTTTAGTTATAACTAAACCTGCTTCTGAGAATAGTCTCTATACAGGCACCGAAGATCAGATCAGATTACCTCGCACACTCCACTTCCCCGCAATTTGGTTTCATCGGTTCCCATGCTTTGAGATAGGAAACGTACACTCTCTGTTAATAATATACAGCTAGAAGAGTCCGTGTCGGCGCCTTTGATGTGGCGGTCGAGAACCAAGCGAGACGGAATCGTTCTAACTCTCTCAGATTAAGCGGAATTGTCGGGGCTGGATTAAAATAATTTTTATTATTGAAATAAAATATTTAGTTTCTACCTGACAGTACCGTAGCAGGTAATTTTATTAATATGAAAATTGAATTAGAATATTAGGTGGTATGACATTAAAAGTAGAAAATAGGTATTTTAGATAGGTAATAGGTTTTGTACTTGAAGTTAATACGGATTATTAAAAGAAAACTTGAAGAGTAATTAAAATTCCTTGTTGTAAGCTCCTGTTTACTGACGTAATCCTTAGAGAAGAAAATGGTTAAAATCGCGTTTTTTTTAACAAAAAGTCGTTAATATCTCGAAAACGGTAGATTTTAGAGAAAAGTTGAATATGAACTTTTTTGTTCAGGATACCCCAAAAAGCATATTTATTTCGAGCGAAAAAACGAAAGCGAAAATTATGAATTTGTTTAAAAAAAATTGTTTAAACAATTTTTGACCATTAGTAACGTCTGGCAACATGCGGATATGTTTCAAGGGTCATTTTTTTAGTAGGATTATGAAAAAAAATCGAATGAGAATGTTCCTAGCGGGAGCAACGATACAGCCTGGACTAATACTTATACATATTATAAAACATACCTACAATATAATATACAAAAAAANCCCTTCCACAAATAAGATCTACTTCTTATTTGTGGAAGGGTGAAATGGGCGGTGACTATTAGACGCCTTCATTATAGCCATCTTTCTCTATCGCACGGATTTCTATGACTTACTTTATCACTCTCATGTAACGACTGATGAACTATGGGGACTTTCCGACCCTGTATATACGTTAAATGAAAGGAACTTTTCATCCACCTATTGATTAAAATTAGAGCCTGAACACTTTCATCCTTTTATTTTTAGTTATAACTAAACCTGCTTCTGAGAATAGTCTCTATACAGGCACCGAAGATCAGATCAGATTACCTCGCACACTCCACTTCCCCGCAATTTGGTTTCATCGGTTCCCATGCTTTGAGATAGGAAACGTACACTCTCTGTTAATAATATACAGCTAGAAGAGTCCGTGTCGGCGCCTTTGATGTGGCGGTCGAGAACCAAGCGAGACGGAATCGTTCTAACTCTCTCAGATTAAGCGGAATTGTCGGGGCTGGATTAAAATAATTTTTATTATTGAAATAAAATATTTAGTTTCTACCTGACAGTACCGTAGCAGGTAATTTTATTAATATGAAAATTGAATTAGAATATTAGGTGGTATGACATTAAAAGTAGAAAATAGGTATTTTAGATAGGTAATAGGTTTTGTACTTGAAGTTAATAATAAATTTTAATTTCCAACTCTGGTATTTCCTCAAAATTTGCACTATTACGTATATTATACGTTTGTATACATAAGAGTAACTAAATACAACATGAACATTCTTATGGACTTTCATTGTTTTAGGTTAAGATTAGAGTTAAAAAAAGGGGTTCTTCTAACTGTAGTTTAAGGAATTCTTGATTAGTATTAACTACTGTTATTGCAATTTTTAGATGTCTTTTCAATATATAAATATTTGTTTTGAACATAATTGTTCAAAGGGGTGCGGCATGTTACGTCGTAACATTTATTTTTACTTATAAACTATATGTATTTTTATTTACCTAAATAATTAAGCAGTAAAGAAATTAGTCCAAGAAAATCCTGAATCCATAATTACATTTTTAAATTGAGGGATAATTGAAGGGTCCGGGTTTATCCAAGTACAATTTATAACCCTATTAATATATTAGAATACATTTATTTTATTGATACAATTAAAAGGATTAGGATTTGGAATTTCTTGGACCGTACCGAATCACCGGTCATCAACACTTAATGAGAAAAATTAGTATTTATTTTATTAATAGATATTTTATTACTATTTTCTTGCGTCGTTTATTTCCAGCTCTAAATTACAAAATACGCAAGTCGTGAACCGCTCATCTATATAGACCTTTTCTTTTACTCATGATTTCGGAATCGNGAAACGTACACTCTAGGTGCTCTGTGACATATACTATTGTTGCGAATAGGAAGAAGAGAGAGAGAGAGAGAGAGAAAAGAAGATAAGCTCACGATGCGGTGCGTTGGCCGTGAGTGCGGCATTCTTTGTTAAGTATATTAGTGACGAGAATTTGTTTACAAATATGTATTTTCTTTTTTATAGATATTGTTTTATATATTCATTTTGTGCGATTCGCGCTTTTGTCGAGATCAATATTATTCGATATCATTAACAACACATTATTGACGATACAATAATTATCGTCAATATTTTAAAAGTTAATTTCGTATTCTTGCAAATATTGTCAAAGAAAGTATGTATCGATATCGATATCGTATCGAAAATCGATACGATATCGAATATCGGGAAGCTCTAGCAAAATCAGTTGAATTTGCTGATATAAAATAGCTGTTAAAAAATTCTATTTACTTCTTTCCATCAGAAATATTTTCAAGTTTTTGTTCGTTTTTTATTATACTTCGCCCTGTATAAGGTCAGGTTTTACAGTGGACCAGTTTCCAGTGCCATGCAGAAGTGTATTTTTAAATTATTTTTGAACTGCCCTTTTCGATTTTTATATACAAAATTATATTTGTAAGAGTACCCTGTACATCCAAAATTTTTTTTTGGATAAGTTCTGAGTGACCCTGTACAGCTTGCGTGAAATTAATAACTATTAGTTACGTGTAGCTGATAAGGATAACATTAATGATGAGCACAATGTAGAGACTAATAACTTTTAAAATACTTTATTACATGGTCAATTTTCTTTCAAAATACGTACGTTAAAGGTATTAGATGTTAAGGTTAATATTGTTATGTGTGACCGTAGGTTTATTGTGGACCTTCAACGTTAATATGACATGCATATTTATTATTAATATGATAATCCTCATCTAGCCTTCTACTTAAGCTCCACAGCTTTGACAATGGTTCTTTCATGTAGCTTCCAGTTTCTGGTAAGCTCACTATTCACATTAAAACAAAACATAGGTGCAGTTTCCTCTTCCTTCGGGCATAATGCACACAGCCTGTGTGTTATTTGGACAACATTACTAATTAAGACGTTTCCTGAGTTTGCAATGCCTGATTAGCAGTTTCATTTTATTTTTTATTGATCTTTATTGATCCGGTATAGTAAGTCCTCTGTTAGTTGTTTCAATGGTCATTTTAAGAATTTCTCAGCTTCAGGTTTCTGATCATCATCTCTGAGCGTTAACTTTAATCCACTTCTGCTTGAATAGTATCTTAATATCACAATTTACAAGGCTGATGAACCTGTTCGGGCATACTTGTCAGCTTTCTGGTTGCCCCTCATGCATTGGTAAATTAAAGTAACATCGTTTTAACTTTTTCGCCCTATCAAAATATAGTATAGCAGTCCGAATTTCATAGCTATAAATAGATTTTTTTTTTAGATCTGCCTGATTATTAAAATAAACAATATTTCCTTGATTTTTAACTTCTTCACTATAAAATTAGCTGCACACTCCACACTTTCAATGGCTATTACTTCGGCCTGGGAAACTGTGACATGCGTTTCTAGACTAAAGGGGACATTCATCTCTTCGTCAGTCTCGCAGTCAGTTCCAACTTCTGTGTCTGTTTTTTGAAGAATCCTGGATTGGCTTAAACAGGACGTACCATCTTTCAGTCTATCTGCTAATAGTTATTAAAAATTCTTTTTAAATTTATACTCAGTTGTCATTCCTAGAATCAGATAGGTCTCTAAGTCATCGTAGACTTTACCTCCAGGAAATTAGTGAGTTTCCGTGTTGTAGTATCTAACATAACTATTTCCTGAATGAGGAAGATATCAAAAGATATCAACCTTGAGTGTTGAATTAAACATGTATTACTTCATATTTAACTTAAGTAATATTTAAATCTTTAAGTACAGTATTTTTGGTTTTGACGTACACCGTCAATTAATTACACAAATAGTATTTGGCCCCACCCAGTGGAACCTTTAATTAAATAAGAAGTATGTAATTATTTTAATATACCTATTAATTTTTAGCTCAATTATTAATTAAAATATATGTTTAATTAAAATGCGTATTATTCATACTTAACGCTGTTTTAAATTTTATTATGTGTGAATAATAAATGACTGAACTACCAAAGTATATAGTAGATGATTGATTTTATTTATTAAAGGTGATAATACCAACAATTAATTAAAATATGCTGCAATCAACAGTCTGTTAAAGTACTTAACAGTGATTAATCAATAGTTTTCATATAAAGGCCAATATAAAAATATGCACTGTTTTATTTTTCTTCCGGAAATATCCCCTTGTAGTTTAACAACATATATGTTGAAACAGAAAGAAACAATAAACTGAAATTCATTAATTAGAACATTTTAAACACGTGGATTTTTAAATCTTTGTTTTAAATATTGACATTATTTAAATAAATATGTTTTAGGAACCTATCAATGTATTGCATATTTTTTTGTGTTACAAACAGGGTCATAATATTACATGAAAATGGAAAATTATATTCCTATAATAAAGTAATCAAACCATATACATATAGAGTTTTTATACATTTTGGGCTAAGATATAAAAGCTTTAGAAAAATTTAAAACAAATTTTTATATAAAAAAACGCAGTTTGGAAAATTGGAACAGATTTTTGAAGCCTTAACTAGAGCGATACAATTTATTTTTTTATTATGACATCCTTAGTTAGGCAAAAACAGTTTAATAATATACAATTAATTTCTCTTCACGCAGTGTCTTCTATTTTCCCAGACTTTTTCTAAATAAAATACATTATTTTTTAAAATTATCCTTTTACAAGTGATGAATATAAAATTTTTATCTCTCTGTGTTCAATACCTTGTTAATGGTGTTAGCAAAATTTATCGCAGTATAATTATCGCAGATTTACCTTGTGACACCAACTACGATGCTAAGGAACTGTTTTTTTTCTTGTAATATTTATTAACGACAGTGATTTGATAAGCATCACATTTTGGATTTTAATCGATTGTTAACAGCGACGTAATATGCAAATACTGCAGTTGCATTATTAATACTAAAGATTAATGATACAAATAATATGCGAATATCGAAGTTACATTAATAATATAAGACATTATCTGTTGAAAAAGTCTTGCAGACAAATTGCTGACAGTGTAAAAGTGTTTAAAAGAACTTTGTGTTGTCTTGATAATCTTGTTCAAAAATAAAAAAAATATATAGCTGGATTATAACGTGAAAGTAATACCAAGTTCGCTACGAAATCGAGCAAATTTATAATCCTTCAAGTTCATACATCTTGAGACTAAATGTATATTTAACAAAATTTTAGGCTTTTGGTTAAAGTTTATTTATAAAGGTTTTATTACTCTAATATGTCTTTCACAAAATTATCATCAGTGATTTACTATTTTGAGAAAAAAGGATTAGATAAATATCATTTTCAAATTCAAAATTGAATCAAAATATGTGTAATATACCCTGTTTTTTTTCGGCAGAAGTCTAGAGCTCAACTTTTATATTTGTCTATAAAGGTGTAAATTTGTTGTTCGTAATAATTAGTTAGTAAATGTAAATGAGATTACATATTACAACGTGTCGCAAACATCATTGTTTTCAATTAGTTTCTTAATGTTTAGAACATTCCTGTGCTCCTTGTATTAGGTATATAGTATTTTTCCAAATCTGTAATTGATTTCTATTGGATTGTTGTATTTTAACATGTTTGGGGAAGGTCAAAAATTGTGTAAGGTATTTATATGGCTTCCATCATGAGACATAGTGATAACGAGTGCAATTATGTTTACCGTAGCTTTCAATCCAATTCAACAATTACTTATCGTAGAACACTTAACTTTTATTTCAGTAGTTACAATAATAGACTTGTTTAATTGAAGACTGATTCGGAACTGCTTTTTAGAATCAGTCTGAACTGAATTTATATAAATTTCTATAAAACTGTTCAGATCTTGTTTTCTTTAAGATATGTTGTTTGTGGTTTCTTCTCCTTCATAACATTATCATTATGCATTAGAGTATGGTAAACAGGAAAAATAATAAATAACGATGATAAAGTGTCTTTCCATAACTGTGGCAAATATAAAAGAGTAGAATAATTTTAACACAAAAAGCATAATAAAATTATGCAAAAAGATTCCCCAATTTTGTGGCATAGTATAAAATTTTTTGCTTTGAGAGGACCAACTACTGCATTTACACTACTGCATGCAATACAGTGCCGTAGGAGGTACATTATTTAGGCTTGATGCCTCATCACAGAACACATTAAACAATGAAAATTGAAAACGAATCTTTTTTCAAACAAATAAGTACATTTAAAATTTAATTTTAAAAAACAAAATTAAAATCAGTATACTAAAACTTACATACAAAGTGACCCCCCATTTCAAAAAGGTATTTATTAACCGATTAATTCGTTTGTTTTTTTGGAACACAAAAAATTCATCACATCACGTAACATTTGAATACATTTTTATTATTATTTTTATATCAGATTTGACAAAAATTAGTTAGTGAATTATTTATTTAAGATTTGACTGTATTTTGCATTCTCTAGCTATGGTTTGTACCATATTTGGTTTGCACATTGTAAAATGAATCCAAATGTTTTTGCCTTGTCCGTTCTTTCTAACGGTATAAGCAACCTATACAATTATAAACAAATTAAATAAACAAATATAATGTTCACCATATGTTCTTTTTAAATTTGCAGTTCCAAATTATGCAATTATTTTTCAATTTTAATGATAAATTAATTAAAATTACGAATAACAATAGACCGTACAGATATTGATATAATCCATGAACACAAAAGCTGAGCTATAATCTTGAATTTGATTTTTTAATTTAAGAAAAGCACTATTTATTTAATTTAAAATCTTGGAACTTTAATAATAATTTTGCAATGAGCAAAGACTATTTTTGAAATTTGAACAAACCACACTGAAAGGCTGCTAAATTCAGTGGCGTCACTAAGACTTTAAATAAAAAAATTCATTACCAATTTTTGTTATTTTGTCAAAAAAATGCTCGAGAATTAAATAGCTTTATAAAAAGAAGAAAAGATAAAAAGACTTTAATAGTCTTGAAATAGACGGTTAAGAAAAAAAGAAATAAAGTAAAGAAAAGAAATGATTGGGTACCTCGAGCACTCTTAAAAATATATCATTCTTTAGTACATAGAGGTTTTTGGGACATTAAATTATAGTCTTAATTTTACATAAAAGTTCCGCTAACATATTTTTTAGAAAAGTCCACCCTTTTTTGTACCTGGATGTCTATTACTGAAGTCAAATTTAATTATGTCAAAACAATCGCCTTTTAATTATTTCGTTCTAAAATGTAAAAATTTTTCAAATAAGAGATATAAGGGCGACTCCTTGAAAAGCGAAACACACAGTGTATAGTGAATCAACAATATTGCATGACATTTATCTTTATTTAACTTGTATTTCAAATGGATCACTCTGTGTATTTGTTGTTTTTTGGATACCCTCATTTTTATTGTTATGGTGATAAATGTCTTATATTTGCTCCAACAGTTTATACAATATTTTTGGTTTATTTACTAACCCTCAACAATGGATAAAATCAAGATTGCTATGGAACTGTTCATATGATTTTCCGCTATTAAAGGGTCTAGCAGGATAAGGTCAGCGGCCCCAGAAAGGTATTTTGAAAATGACTTGTGTGGTAACATCGGCGAGATATAAATCTACTATTGACACAAACTCAGCCTCGCATCTCGCTGCGTTTTGGAGATAATTGATCAAATAGATGCTAGAGCTGGTATTTTTCAAAATTGTTTTTTTCGAAAACTATTGCAGTTGCCCTAATGAAACAAAAACTGTTCGTTAGACAAAACATTAGTTTCATCGGTTTTTGTCAAAATGAAAGTCTTCCTTACATTTTTAACTACTAACTAATATATTATTAAGTGTTCATTCATTAACAATGTGAAAGTCGAAAGCTGAAGATACTACACGTGAAATGGTGACCATTGGCGCAAACATGCCTTATCCGAAAGTTGATAGTTTCGGAAATACAGGGTGTTGAAAGTTAAAATTTTAAATCGTTTTTTTGCGATTATTCTGAAAATATGTAGGTTAGGAACTTGAAAATTTGTAAAACTATATTTTTTTAGGCGACGAACAAGACGCGTGTTGTAATTTCAGCATTGCTCATAGAGGGTGCCACTTACGACCAATTTTACCGAAAATTTAGTTAATAACATTTTATCCTGTATATTTAACATGAAACTTGATTCAAAACCTGAATTAGCTATCATTTTTCCTTTAATTATGTACTCTTGTTTCATTTCGGTATCTCGATCCGTTTTCGAGAAAAATCGATTTAACCAACACTATGTAAGTATTGATAATATGAGAAATTAAAAGCGAAACAAACCAAGTGTTTCTTCGTGTTATTACAACAATTAACAATAAAACAAATAAAATACGTAATTATGATTTCAAGTAATTGTTCCAAGAATCCACCGTTGACACTGATACACTTTACACGTTTTCTGAGAGATCTTCTAGTTTGAAACAACATATTGGGATTGCGTCTGACTTCGTTGGCAGCGATTTGTATTCTTTTGCCACAACTCTTCACACGAGCCAATGGATTATTTGTAAACTATATTTTTCATTCGAGACCAAATAGAAAAATCAAGAGGATTGAAGTCTGGACTTCTGGATGGCCAAGCAAAAATGCTTACATGGCCAATCCAGTGATTTGGAATAACTAAATACGCACGCACTGGCCAAGAAAAATGCGGTGGAGCTCCGTCGTGCATGAACCACATGTCTCTTCTTAAATAAAGTGGAACTTCTTCAAGCTGTGGAACCATTTTTACTTGGCCACCCAGAAGTCCGGACTTCAATCCTCTTCATGTTTCTATTTGGAAGAATCTATTGGTTCGTGTGAAGAGTTGTGGCAAAAAATACAAATCGCTGCCAACGAAGTCAAACGCAATCCCAATATGTTGTTTCAAAGTCGAAGATCTCTCAGAAAACGTTGTGTAAAGTGTGTAAATGTCAACGGTGGATTCAACACTGACTTTAAATCATTATTACGAATTTCATTTGTTTTATTGTTAATTGTTGTAATAACACGAAGAAACACTTGGAATCCACCGCTAATTTCGCTAATTTCTCATATTATCAAAACATAGTGTTCGTTAAATCGATTTTTCTCGAAAACGAATCGAGATACCGAAATGAAACAAGAATTCACAATTAATGGAAAAATGATTGCTCTTTCAGGTTTTGAATCAAGTTTCATGTTAGATATACAGGGTAAAATGTTATTAATTAAGTTTTCGGTGAAATTGGTCGTAAGTGGCGCCCTCTATGAGCAATGCTGAAATTACAACACGCCTCTCTATTCGTCGCCCAAAAAAATACAGTTCCACAAATTTTCAAATTAGTAACCTACATAATTTCAGAATAATCGCAAAAAAACGATTTAAAATTTTAACTTTCAACACCCTGTATTTCCGAAACTTTCAACTTTCGGATAAGGCATGTTTGCGCTAATGGTCACCATTTCATGTGTAGTATCTTCAGCATTCGATTTTCCCATTGTTAATGAATCACCCTGTATGTATATATTTATGCACTCCTTGGTAGTAATACTAGACATAGTAAGCTACATTATATATTTTTTCTGTGATTGTACCTCTATGTGAACTAAGAATAAAATCTTGATTAAAAGTATTTCTATTTTTTTAATAGTATCTAAATAAGACAGAAAAATTCTATAAAAAATATATAATGTAGACTAATGTATAGTTTAACGAACAGTTTTTGTTTCATTAGGGCTGCTGCAATAGTTTTAATACCCGCTCTAGCATCTATTTGATCAATTATCTCCAGAACGCAGTGAGATGCGAGGCAGAAATTGTGTCAATGGTAGATCTATATCTCGCCGATGTTACCACACAAGTCATTTTCAAAATACCTTTCTGGGGCCGCTGACCTTATCTTATCCTGCTAGAACCTTTACTAAATATATCTTTAAATATTTAATTAAGAGAAAGAAAGTTAGGTATACTAAAATCGGTGTTTTATAACAATCCCACTGTGTTTTAGACAAGCAACATTTTTGTGTCAAACATGTAATAAAAAAAAAATATTTCTTATTTAGATCTGACTTGGTAATCGGAAGTTTTTGTATCATCACCATAATTCATGCTAATCTTACATAACGCCGTAAGGTTTACATATTTTTTTTATGTGGCCTCTCGATCACGCACTGTTTAAATTTTAAGGTTACATAATCTGATTCATTAAAGAAATCATTTCAGCAACTTCTTCGAGTATGTTATTCCATAGCAGTATTTGTACGCACTTTCTTCTACGAGTATATTAAGGAAAGGCAATGATACAATAACTTTTCAGTTATTACTTTAATTCTTTATACATTATACATACATCTGTTAAAATTCCAAATTCTCCATCTTGCCCCGTTTCGATAAGGGTTATGCGGTAATTATACGAGAAAAAACTGTAACATTTTTTTATTGAAATTACTTTTTTGCAATATATGTAGACATTTAGTTTACTTTTTTCGTGACACGTTGTCAAATGTTGACAGAAAATAAATTGTATTGCTTATACAGGGTGATTGTAAATAAGTGCGAAATATTTTAGGGGGTGGTTGCCGAAGCTATTTTGTGAAAAAAAGTTCATATAAAGTAGGTCGAAGTATGCTTCGTTTCCGAGATACAGAGTGTTTAAATTTTAATTTTTTATTTATTTTTATTAATTACTTCAAAGGTTTTAAAGATATTGACACAAAATTTGAAAAACGCTTTAGAGGGATAAATGTGCATTTTTAGATTGATCCGAATCTTTCTACTTGTATCAGTGACGTTCGTGCGAGAATGCCACAACCTTTTTTTAATAAAAAAAATACCTCTGACTTTTTCCTGTTTTGATATTTTTTATTAATCCGCCATCAATTGCGAATGAAATTGGTCTCTTCAATTTTTTTCGTTGGATTTTGAGCAAAAAAATAAAACATATTTTATTGCAAGTTGTGTATTTTTAATTTCTATTGATACATTATCTAGTTCTAGTAGGTTGTTGTCAATATTTCTAAATAAAATACAACCATCAAATTTCGAGTCGGTACCTTTACACCTTTTTTAAATAATTAATAAAAATACATAAATAATTAAAATTTAAACACTCTGTAAACAATGTGGCGACATCAAATAAATAAACAGTAGAAATACCCAGCATTTTATTTTAGTATATTAGAAATTCAGCAATTTGTGTTTGACAAATTGATAATCACTCAGTAAATTATATTACAACTAGGAATACAGATACTTTCTCAAGTATAAATAAATTTTATTAGTGGTCATCTATATATACATATAATTTATATTGAAATGTTTTCCTAGTCGTTTAATCTACTTTATAGTTTATAGTTTATAACCTAAGGGCATTGATAATAGACGAAATAGTTGCTTAAAAACTACGTCCTTTAAGAATTTATGATCAAATTATAAATGCCCGTGGATTATTTAGTCAGATTTTTTTTTTTAATAAGAACACTCGCCATGACGTTTCGAGAGGGATATCGCTCTCTTCTTCAGAAAAGACTCATTCGCATTTATATTTATTAACTTTAAATTTTCTTCACGATGACATTTTGAACTTTGATGTAAAAATCAAATATCAAATTGGCATCAAACTGAGTTGTCTAACAATTCAGAAATTTAAAAGGTAATAAATAGCACTTACCAGGTATGCTTTCAGGGTAATACAGATCTAATTAACAGATTTTGCAAACCATCAACCCTTTCTTAAACCGCCATATAACGTCATTTCTCCATCCACGGAATTTCATCTCTTTTTTTTCAAAGTGCATACTGAGATACTTGCCGACATATTAATAGGTAGGTATATAAATAAAACATAATACGTAGTTAGCATAATTTAGTTCATACGTCTATTCAAGTAAACAAATAAATAAATATTTTTTTAATTGCGCGTAGGACATAGTGATTATAGATAACGATTTTTTTTCATAAATTAATTATGGTGTAATAATTAGAATACATTTTCACGAGGTCAGTAATTTAATATGAATATGATACCCACATGTTTCTTTTAAGTTTTTGATATTAAAGTAATAACTGATTTTATTGAATACTATCGTAATAGATCTATACAGGATGTTTCTAAATCATGACACTAAAGTAAAACATGATATCGATAATGTGATTTTTACAAAAGGTTTCTGTTAACTGAGATTCAAAAAAGTTTCATAAAAAAATACAGGATGAATTGTCAAGAACACATTGTTTTTAAATAACTCCAAAATGGTGAGTATTATTCAAATGAAACTTGATATAGAGATTATATCATTGTTATAAATATCATCGTAGTAGACGATTTCTTATATTGCACATTTTCGAATAACGATTTCATTATCTTCCTGGTTTATTTGAAGAAAATGGAAGCAGAAAACATTAACGTAGTACCATTTTGGTTCTTATATGATTATGAAATCGAATTTTTTGTACGTTTCATTTTTTAGCAACCATCAATTTAATATTTTTTAAAACATCGTTAAGTCGAAAAATGGTTATGTTCAATGACGTTTTCAACCTGAATAATCACTTTCATTATCATTTCTCTTCAAGTGATATTAATTTTATTAGTTTTATATTCACATACATTAACAGCAATATGTCAATGTACCTCTAATTTACACTACAATAAAAATACAAGAGATATTAAAAAACTCGATATACAAAACCAACGTTTTAAAAAGAGTTTTTGTGAGCAACACAACTTTTAATTATTATTTTAATGTTGATCGTTACAAGCTACAAGTAAATTAATAAAGGGCTACTTTTAAAAAATCTGTTCACGAGATTATATACAATCAATCAGAATAAAGACTTTAAAATATGGAGCATTTCCAATACTTCTTGTATTTTTTCTCTTTATTACACAAATTATGCAAAAAAAGTCTAATAACCATTTTTCTCAAAGTAGGTAATTTCGTAACTAATTACTTATAAATTCTTGTATCTTTATTAGAATAATACAATATCAAGTAACCTGTTCTAAATAAATGAAATGATCAAATTGTTGGTAGTTATGTTATAATTTTGACTTGTGCACCATAGTGAAATTATAAAATGTTTATGTTAGAACAAAGAATTTATATCGTCCTATGTTATGGCTTAGGATAAACAAGCATTTCCAATTTGAGAAGATCTATTTCTTAACGACAATTTCGGAAAATTTCTAGTCGAATCCATCGCCATTAATGTCACAGCATCATTTTCATTGTGATCTTTTTTACATATTTTTTTAAGGAGGTTCATCGGGTACGGAGGTACGTTTAAAAGTCTAACGAGAGTTTTTGTACATTCGCTAGTGACTAAAGTAGTAAGTCTTTAGATTTGGCAACGTTGCGCTTGGCTGGCTTTGTTTGGATGCCTAAGCTTGAAATATACACCATATGTCACACCTGCGAATTTCAAATAATACGCTACGTCGAGAACCGCAGCGTTGCCGCTATCACGCGTATGGACGTTGAGTTAATCAACAACAGCAGTTTGAAGGAGAATTATTATAAATTATGTATCTTATAAGTACCTAATCGATTTCTACGAGCTGTCATCCGGTTAGATATCGGTTTCCTATTTATACAAGTTGCTGTAAAAACTGTTTGTCAATTGCTGCGCATTCTGGAAAAGCAAGTGCGCAAGTGGAAAGACCAAAAAATCTGCATTCTCATAAGACTCTGTACTAAATCGTGAAAAATTATTTTATTAATATCTCGTCTCTTAGGCATCCAAACTAGTCATAATTTTTTTTGAGGATTTTCTTCATATTAATAAGCTTATATTAATATTTTTATGAATATTTGTTCGTCAATTCCAAATCAGATAAACCTCCTTAAATCAAAACACTACCAGTCTCATGAATTTCATTATACTTTTTTTGCTCCGATATCCATGAGATCAAATTAGTTCGTTCTAAGTTATTATTATTATATTTGTTATATGTATAGCATAGTAAATCTCATATAGCTTTAAGTATCTTAACAAGTACAACAAGAACAGAAGAATATTTAGCGGATAGTTACCTGAACCGGTTCCTTCACCAGAGAAAGGAAAATGAGGAAACCTTGGAGCCCTTCACACTGATCAGATAGTTCCATATCCTATCGCACACTTTATGAATTATTTTTTTGCCTACGGTATAATGCTCACTGGCATATTTATTGGCGGCTTCTTTTCCAGTAATAACTCATGAGGTGGTACAAATTTCTGTATTCGCCAATGCGCACATAATCTAGAAAATTAAATACTTTTTAGTTAAATCTGTATACCATGTACAGTATATTCCAACGAAAAGTGGTCACCACGAATTAATTTGAAAGTATCTGGTAATTTTCTGAAAAATTATGGAAAACCGAAGTATGGTTTCAAACATTGAAAAAATAAATTACAGATGGCAGTTTACTTACCTTTCATTTTACTGTCATTTCCATGATTAAGTGACGTGTAGCATTGTAAAATTACTTTATATGTCTTGCTATTGTATGTAATATTACTTTGTGATTATACAGTACAAATAGTATTTTACGTTACAAGTCCGGTAGGTGACTTATTACATTACGAGTTGTTTTACGGACGAGGTGACGTAGGATCCGAGTCCGGAATAAAAACGAGTACTGTAATAACACCTAACGGCCGTGTATCGTATGATATTTTATTTCATACTGTCTTTCTATTTTTAACGAGCAGAAATTTCTATTTTTTCCTTAAAATTATCAAATTTTTGTTTGACATCGCTTGATCTGTCATTTTATAATATTGTTTGTGACATGTCTAATATCACGTTGCTAGGCAACATTTACCGGCTCTGATACTGTAATAGCTCACTTACCGGCCGCAAATGAATCCGGGAAATAGCAATATACCGGACAGTATGAAATAAAAGTATACAATGTAATTTTTATAATCACCTGCAAAATTGCAAAGTAGGCACAACACAGACACACAAACGAAGTTGTACATATTCCATAGTAATTAGCAGTTTTTTATTTCATTATAGTAAGTTCTAGGAAGGATCTTGTTTATAATACTCGAGTTTAATAAAAAAATGTTGGCATACCTAATACAAGTATTCTATTTTCATAAAACTCTTCGTACCATAATAATAAAATTTAAAATTAATATGAACTTCATGAGTTTATTTAAAAAAGTGTTAAATCTTTTACATGTGTAACTTTACTGTATGCCTATGTGTGTCCACGAAAGGAGCTGAATTGAGGGTGGTCAGGCAGGCTCTGGGCAAATGGACTGAGACAGAATACAGGAAATTGTTATTTTTCATTTTATGAACAAGTCGTACTTGCAAAAAAATCTATTTTTCTTTAAATGGACAAAAATGTTTTATTAAGTGGTCCAACAATGTTTCCACCACAAAGAAATGGGTAGAAATATACCTAGTAGTTGATTTTATCCTTAGAACTCAATAATGACACACTAGATTTGTTAAAAAGAAAAACAAAAATAATCTATTTTTTTTCCAACATTTAATATGTATAGTCTTAAGATGTTAAGAGCAACAAAATTTTAATTTGAATTTTTTTTATTGGGGGGTCTTATTAATTTTTTTTAACTGTCGAAAATTTCTAATTTTCCAAAATTTTATTTCCAAAAAGTTCTAAAGTTTTGGCTGTTTTGACAAAGCAAATTTTTTATTTCACAAATTCTGTTTTTTCAATGTAGTGTTTGTGTTCATTTATTCTAATTTTTACAGATCGAGAGGTCTCTCCAACATAATGTTTATTGGGGGGCGTGCTTGACAACGTAGTCCGTAAAGTATTAGTTGTCTGAAAACTATTCTACTGCTAAGTTTGTTACCTATACCTATTCTCCTTAATTTTTAATTTTAATAATACAGCAGAGTTGAAGCTTTGTTATATTTTAACATTTTTGCAACAATTATTATTGCACTCTTATCTCTGACGATACGACGAATAAACCAAAACCTGATGTTTAAACTCATTTCGCAACAAACTTTATCGAGAGATTGTAGGTCGAAAGAATGTAAATTATGTCGTCATCCGTATGTGTAACTTCGAGCAGAACGCAAGAGTTTTTTGTTTCTTTGATGAAACCGAATATAAAGTTCCCTAATTACGATTTACAAACTGAGACAAGGCCTCCGCCATTATAAATGACAGCAGATACATATTACTCTCGATATTTGCAACTAGATTACACTAGACTTATCTCTTTTTAGTTTCTACTTAACGGTTCACGAAAGCAGCTACCCATAAAAGTACATATTCAAGATGTGTATCGGTAGATGTAGTGCAAATTTTTTATCAAATCCTCCATCAAGATATTAAATTTTTTCTTAATTCATAAGCTGCAACATAACTTCTCAGAGAGAATATTTTATACGGATTGTTGCCTTTACATACAAATGTATACTAGGTATATAAATATTTTATGAAAGTTGCTTAAAAAAATAAACAAATGTAAATTTTATGCTGTACATACATCATGCAATCTATGGATGATCTCTAACTTCATAACCGAGTAGAATAAAAAATATTTTATACAAAATTTGCTAGATTTTTGAAACAGCTTTATTTAAAAAATCTATTATCACTAGTAGGAACAATAATATACCGCTACACCCTGTACTAAATTATAAAGATTTTACTATTTTGTTGCTTGTCCACATCTTTGGTCCGCATGCCTACAAAATATATTTTTTTATTACTGGTAGTACCTGCACAGTGGATAGATTTGTAGAACCCTGTCCCAGCGAAAAATATCATATTTTAATTTTTCAATTAACGAATACAAAAAACAAAGACATCGCTGGAAAGAGAATTTTCTGTAAAATATAAATTTGTAAAAATATACAGTGTTTCATTTAGGAAAAGCCACCTTAAAGATGCTCCGCCCTAATGCATCACCCTGCACAATTCAAAATATTTTTAAAATGTGATCTTTTTTAAGTACATCACTCCCATAAAATATTTCTTTTCAAATCTTTATAATAAGGGAGATATTGAACTTTGACACACTCTTGAGCCACCCTGTATGTATAACAACGGACTTGATAGTGAGGTATATGTATGTATGTATATGTATACAGTTTTGTGAGTTTTGTGAATTATACAGGGTGTCCCGGAAATGGTGGGCAATCTCTCGGATATGGATAGATAATGAGAAAATAATGTCACAAGTTCATATAAAATCTTTTCCTCCGGGCTCACCCTGTAGAGTTATTAGCTCTTGAAGTTGAGAATTAATAATGTTTTTTTGCTGTAACTTTTGTATTTTCAATATATTTTGAAATTTTTTGGCTGGATCTATAATTTTTGAAGCTGCTTTGGATGATAATATGAAATCCTCGATAATAATTATGTGGGCCCGGGGGCAAAGCACCCCCCACCAAAATATCTAGAAAAAAAATTGTGTTCCACTATACCCCAAATTTTCCATCATTTTATAAAAATTTATGGTATTTAACGTAAAAAAGGTATACTTGTTGAATATCCATAAAATAGATATTTTTTGAGATAAACCCGTTTAAAGAGGAAGGTACCATTTAATTTGAGACATTTTATTTAATTGAAACACAGATTTAATCGTGGTTGGCTTTGACATGTCAGAGTATGCCAAAGGCAATTAAATTGTCAAACTTGTCAAATACGTAGTTTTAAATCTAAGACTCATCTCATAACTCATAATTTGTTATAAAATATGGAGTATTCCAATGAAGAATATGCTGATATGCATTTAATGTACGGGCGGGCTCTTTGTAATGCTTCGGCAGCAAGAAGATTTTATCAGCATTCTTATCCTAATAGAAGGATTCCGGATCGCAAAACTTTCGAACGTATTGATCAAAGATTAAGAGAAACTGGTAAAATACGATTACTATTATTAAACAAAATGGATATTAAATAAATTTTAATGTCTTTAGGTCAGTTTGCTCCTGTTACTGCAAACAGGGGTGCCCCGCGAACAGCACGTACAGTTGAAGTAGAGGAAAATATACTGGACGAAGTTGCTGCTCATCCAACAGTTAGCATTAGGTCATTATCTTCTTTTACCAATGTTCCAAAGACCACTGTTGCAAGAATCCTTAGAGAACAGCTTCTTCACCCTTACCATATCCAAAAAGTGCATGCTCTTAATCCTGATGATTTTCGTGCAAGAGTACAGTTTTCTCAATGGTTTCTTCAGAGACATGAGCAAAATCCTATGTTTACGAGATTAATTCTGTATACTGACGAAGCAAGTTTTGGGAGGAATGGAGTTATTAACTCCCATAATTTACATTATTGGTCTGATGAGAACCCACACGCTATTATTGAAACTAGGCACCAAAGACAATTTTATGTTAATGTTTGGAGTGGAATTATTGGTCCTTACTTATTGGGTCCATTTGTGTTACCCCCTAGACTGAATGGTCAACGTTACCTAGATTTCCTTGTGCATCAATTACCACAACTGTTAGAAGATGTTGATCTTGAAACCAGAAATGCACTGATATTCATGCACGATGGGGCGCCGCTTCACTTTAGTGCTGCAATAAGGGACCATTTAAACGAGGTATATCCTAATCGCTGGATAGGTCGCTGTGGACCTTTAGATTGGCCTGCCCGAACTCCAGATATGAACCCACTTGACTTTTTCTTTTGGGGGCACTTGAAAAATCTTGTTTATTCCACACCTGTAACCACTAGAGAAGAATTAGAAGAAAGTTTTTTTATTGTGCAAATGAAATACGACAAAATCCTGAAATGTTTTGGAGAGTGCAACAGTCTTCTGTTAAACGAGCTCGTATTTGTATAAGAGAAGGTGGAACTAATATTGAGAATTTATTATGAATTATATTAGTTACAAAATTTTGATTGTCATGTACTTTTCGTTTAGTTGGTTTAGTTAAGTCCAAATTCTCATAATTTGGAACACTGCTATTGCTGCAAATTATTTGTCCTTTATTCTGATATGTAAAAGCCAACTACGATTAAACCTGTGTTTCTGTTAAATAAAATGTCTCTAATTAAACAGTACTGTTGTCTCTAAACTTGTTTTTCTACAAACGTCATTAAGGTATAATTTTAACGCATGCTGTCAGTCAATTTCATTTTATGATACTAGTGTTAAAAGTGAATTATTTTTAGCACTATTGTTAAAAGTAAGTCATGTGATTTACCTCTGTTATAAAATCACACTTTAGAAACTGTCCGTACACGTTAAAAATTATACAAAATAATATTTTATGGATATTCAACAAGTATACCTTTTTTACGAAAAATACCATAAATTTTCATAAAATGATGGAAAATTTGGGGTAGGTATAGTGGAACAAAAATTTTTTTTCTAGAAATTTTGGTGGGGTTGCTTTGCCCCCGGGCCCCCATAAGGGGGCCCGAGGATTTCATATTATCATCCAAAGCAGCTTAAAAAAATATAGATCCAGCCAAAAAATTTTCAAAATTTATTGAAAAATACAAAAGTTACAGCAAAAAAAACATTTTTAATTCTCAACTTCAAGAGCTAATTACTCTACAGGGTGAGCCCGGAGGAAAAAATTTTATATGATCTTGTGACATTATTTTCTCATTATCTATCCATATCCGAGAGATTGCCCATCATTTCTGGGACACCCTGTATAATTCACAAAACTCGCAAAACACTTTTGTTGGTACTTACGTGTTGCCTGCCAAGAAAAAACTTAATTTTTGCATTAGTTGCATATACAACCATTGTGCGATAGAGTATAGAGTAACTTTCAGACAAAAATATTTTTCTCTAATCTTATTAATAGTAGTAAATTAAAAGACATAAAATGTCATATAAAAACAGACTGAATTTAGAAACGAGTTTTCTCTCGTGGTTATTTTTCCATTTGATCATTTTGATTAAGTAAAATATTTTTGTACAAATCTCTATCATAACATTTGTTTCTTAAGTATTATGAATTTTGAAATAATAGTTAGATGTTCCAAATTACATTGTGGGAGAAAACTGTTAGGCACTTTTGTCACTTACCACTGACTGAGTTTAATTTACCGTACTTCTTCATCCAAAAGTGGAATGAACAACTAAATATTTATGATAAAAAAAATGTGTTGAACATATTGTATTTGAACAGTATGACCTAGCTTTTTCATCGATAGTTTTTTTTCCGATTTCGGCACGTTCACTGTGTTTCAGTTTCTAATAGCCCCCGAGAACAGTGAACCAATTTGGGTTTTGCAACCTATAGTCACGAAATTGGACCAACGATGTAATCGATGGCATGACAAAGACGGTGAAAATCAAGAATTGAATTTGCTATTACAAGTTAACCTCGGCTGCCTTATAAAGTAAAACTGTAACATCCCACGTAAAAATTCCGAACACGATATTATCATTTTATGTATCAATAAGTAGCTGTGAAATCATTCATTGATTAGCTTGTTAGTCAATGCTCATTCGAAGGGCATATAAGTAGATATGGATGGAATACGATAAAGTTTTAATCGAATATATTTGGCAAAATACGAATGCAGTGTAAATACAATTTTTTAAATTCTCTTGCTGTTCTTTGAATGATCTAGAGAGAATTTCGTATTAAAAATTAAAAAAAAAGTGGTGAAGGGATGACACAGATTATATAAAAATATTAACAATTATCGAAATTCTATAAATGTGAGTAGTTTCATCGTTTTAAAATTTTATTTCAATATTTAGTTACCTACATTTTATTTGGGAATAACTATTTTTTGAAATTAATAACATAGCCCCACAAAAAAAGTTCTGTATCAGAGATATGAGTACATAGGTTTTGTGAATTTTTTGATGTTGTATGCGAATCGGCGGCCCAAAAAGATGAACAGGTCATCAGCTAAAACATTTGCTAAACTAGAGTGAAATAGTGAGGATAAGGTAGAGCTTTGTAATGAAATGCAACAATTTGTAAATACTTTGAGAAAACATTTTCAAATAATATTTTGAGAAATACAAAGAAATATATGCAAATTAAATTTACATCCATGAGGGAATTAATTCCATCCCTAATATAAAAAAAAACGAATGTAAAAAACATTAGCCTTGTATTTTATATCATCAAATATACAGGGTGTGGCGTGTATAATCTATAAAAATTAAACTGCACCTTTATAACGATATTTGTAATAGAAAAGCCTTATACGAAAAAGTTCTATTTTTGCGTTTTTTTTTTCGTAAATTAAAGTTCAATTATGGATCAAAATATTTTCTCTGGAACGGTCTTGTCTGTGTGCTGTACGATGAGTTACGTGCTGTATACCAGCAACTCGTCGTTGAAAGATAGAAAGATACTTCTCAATTTTTGTAGTACAAAAAGTACAAACTAAGAAAACCAGATGTTAAAAAATACTGATATTTTCTTATTATAATAATTAATAGTAATTACTATCTTAAATGCATTGTTGTTACTGCAAGAGTTCGCAAACAAAACCACATCCGTAAGCATCTGTAGTTGCCAACTGCGTGCGCTAAACAAACTCTATTAAAATATGAAACAAAATGAAATAAAACTTACCATTTCTAGAGAAAATGTTGAAATTGATCCCCATTAGCGCGGATACAGGCATAGCACCGACGCACCCAATTTTGGAAAATATTTTCCCAAATTCCAGGTATTCTCCTAATTGTGCTAGCAGCTTCAAGTATACAGTTTCGCAATTCTTCCACCGTAGCAATATTGTAAACCAATGACTTCAAGTGACTCCAAAGATAAAAGTCCATTGGAGTTAGATCGGGTCACCGAGGTGGCCACGGCACAGGACCAAAGCGTCCAATCCATCGCTGAGGAAACATTTAATTTAAAACTGTCGTTACTTCTCGAGTACTGTGTAGAGGAGCCCCATCTTGAAAATAAAACATGCGTGCCCAAACTTGTAATGCCACATCGTCCAATAATTCAGAACCGGTTCTCCAAAAGATCAGCATATGTTAGTCCTTCAAAGAAATAGGGACCCACGAGTACATCGCCTATTATGCCATCCCAAACATTTACCTAAATCGATCGTGTGAGGATTTTCATCGGCCCATATGTGCATGTTATGGAAATTCACCTCATCGCGGGTTAATATCACCTCATCTGTTACACAAACATAAGCAGGAAAGTCTACTTGATTGGCACATTGCCGTAAGAACCATCTGCAAAATCACAATCCGGTAGTAAAAGCTGTTCAACTGATCACAGATGATCCGGGTGCAGCAGCTGGCGCCTTAAGATGCGATGTACGGTACGAGATGAGGTTCCTACTGGCTGTGCGAGTCGTTGAGTACTAATTGTGGGGTCTTCGTCAAGATTTTCCAACACTGCATCTTCAACATTAAGGTTTACTTGCTGACCACGTCCTTCTCTTTGAGAAATAACATTTCCCGTATCTCGCAGCCGCTGAACGCACTGTAGGATTGTATTTGCACATGGGGGGGTGACGTTGTGGCCATCGTTCCTGGTACAACCTAGTCGCCATGAGCGCATTTTTTTCGGCTGCACTATACACTAACACCATATCGACACATTCGGAAATAGTAAATGCATTGTTTTCTCGGTTCATTGTAAAACCAGTTTGTGCACAAACTAAAAAATTACACGTCACCATCGTGGAATTACAAAATAAAAGCTTTTGTCTGGAATCTTTCACTTTTAACACTGATGGGTCGATGGACGATGCTTAATATTTAATAATTAAGTGAATAATGAATTCAATACAAACAGAAAATCAGTTGACTGCACATATTTTTTGACAATGTAACCTAACCTTTTCTTAGTATTACTAGTATTAGATTATACCGACTTAAAATATAAAGTTGCATCTCTGGTCGCATAAAATCATTTCCAAAGTTTTTAATAAATAATACAGGGTCGGCCTTCATTTTCGTTGAATAAATGAACTTTAATTTACAAAAAAAAGCGCGAAGATAGAACTTTTTCGTGTAAGAGTTTTATATTATAGATAACATCAGGAAGCTATAGTTCAATTTTTATAGATTATACACGCCACACCCTGAATATATGCAGTATGATAGACAATATACCAGAAAATATAATATAACTAATCTTGCAAAGGGTTGGAAACCACTTCCAGATCAGTATCCCACTTGGCTTTATCCCTTTAAGTAACAAATTTTTCTATTCAATATTTTTGTCTGAGTTTTATTATCGTGGGTTAACATAATGGGGGTGTGAGAGGTCTGTTCAGAAAATAACTGTGTAACATTTAGTGTTATGAGGTTGGTAGCATTACGTTGAGTATAATCTCCTTCGTAACCAGATGTTGTTGGATTGTTGATATCTCATTTAATTTTCGAGATATTGTTATATAAGTGCACGGTGTTTAAGTGTTGGTGACAATTTTTGAAATATGCGATTTACTGGAAACAACGATGCTCTGGATCATCATTCAATTGGAAATGATCCTCGACCAGGAAGGCCGTCGGCTTCAAGTGATGACCGCCATGTTCAAAAAATCAAAGATCTGGTGCGTGCAAATCGCCTAGTAACTGTCAGAGAAATTGCAGAAGAGGTTAGCATCTCAATTGGGTGGTGCCAAGCAATGTTTACTGAAAAATTGAACATGCAGCGAAATTTGTTCCTCGCTTGACGACCAAACAATAGAAAGAAAATCGTGAGGACGTTTGTCTGTAACTCCTTGAACAATTCAATGACGATGAAACATTTGTTTTACGGATCATTACGGGAGACGAATGTTGGGTTTACAGATACGATATTGAGACAAAAGTTCAATCACCAAATTGGATTGGCAATGGATATCCATGCCCCCAAGAAAGCATGTCAGTTTCGGTCCAAAGTCAAAGTGATGCCCAATGTTTTTTCTACTTTAATCTGATTGTGCTTTTCGAATTCTTGCCTCAAGGTGAAACAGTGAACCGTGTGTACCATCAAGCCATTTTTCAAGGATTACGTGAAATAATCCGCAAAAATGCACTACGACAACGCGCCCGCACACTTAGCTTTGTCATTTTGTCAGTTTTGTGCCAAAAACAGATTACTGTTCTCCTCCACCCTCCTTACTCGCCATACTGGTTCCTTGTGATTTTTTTATCTCCGAAATTAAAATTAGCGCTGAAAGGGCGTCGATTTCAGACTATTGATGACATCAAAGCAAATTCATGTAGTTTGGATATTTTTAGCACAGACCTGGGATTTTTATAATTTTTGAAATAGAAAAATAACATATTTACGTGTCATTGCGTATTTTATATCTACAATTCTACATATATTATTAGTTTCAGGACGGTTTAAGTATTACACGTGAAGAAACTTTTGAAGTTTGAGTTTCTAATAAACCCAAGCTTTGCGATTCCATATACACTGTCGTTTTCAATAGTTTGGTCTAACGGATTTATCTGAAGAAGTTCTCAATAATTTGAGAGCGTTTATTCGGAATATGCTTACTGAATGAACAAATGTGACCCTGATCAATTTATTGAAGAAGTACTTTTACTCAAGACAAAAGATTGAAGTTTTTTATTCCTTTTATTAATTTTGTTTTATAAATGATTGCTTTATCTTTATTTTTGCTTTTCCTTTATATACCAGACTTTGTTCGTTTTTTTATAAAAACAGTAAAATAGGGCATATTATCTTTCCCCTCTTGTAAATTTTCTGACGGCACTATAGACAAATATGCATTAATATTAGGGAATATTTAAATGATACAAATCGGTAGATTGTCGGAAGAGGACTAATAATAGCACCTCATATGTTAAAAATATGATTGTTGAATATACAGGGCTGGAAAATCCACATGGTCCATCTGCCCTTACATGAGAGCGACAAAGTAAAGTAAAGAAATCCGTGCGATAGACAAGGATGGCTTTAGTGAAGACGTTTCATAATCTGAATAGTCACAGCCCGTTTCGGGTTAGAAGTAGGACTGACTATTCAGATTATGAAACGTCCTCAATGTAACCATCCTTGTCTATCGCACGAAGTTCTATGACTTACTTTATCGCTCTCACGTAACGGCCGATGTACCATGGAGACTTTCCGAACCTGTATAATCAACAGGGCTTTCTGATAACATGTAAACAATTACGAGTTCTGTTTAAAAAAGTCATCGAAGAAGATAAATCGACCTGTTTCAAAAGTATCTAATTTATCCCTAACTTTATCAAAATCGTGTATAACTTGTACTTATAAATTCTTGCTGAATTGTTAATTCCAATTTATTTTTCTCTTAAATTACCATCATTACGGGAACCGAGTATACAAACTGAAATTTAAGACAATTGAATTACATGTTTGAAAAGCAGCTTGATTTCTTAATGTTAGGTTGCTTAAGTATTCTGTAGCTTATGGGCATTCATTAGTTTTGTTTGATTTCTAGGCAATTGTTTTATCAGCAGTCATATCAGTGGAACAAAGATGGTGTAATGCGGTTAACGAGGTGAGTGACTAATCTCAATTACTAGAAACAATTTATGTACGTAAGTACTTCAGCATATCTCTAGATACGTCTGCTTTAGCTGTATGGAGAATCATTTAAATTCCCTGAACGTACTTGCCACAAATTACTTTAGAAATTCCTTTGTTCATATACAGCGTGTCCAGAAAGTAAGTGTGCAATGTAAAGCTATAAAGTTCTTACCTTAAAATAAATCAGTTTGTGTCAATTTACTAAATTCTAAATTGGTTTTGACCACTTTTGGGATAGTCAACTGGTTTTTACTCTATTTTAAAGGTGATATACTAATTTGAATAAAATTTTCCTAAAAATTATGTCAAATGAAATCAAGCAATATTGTTTGATATCAAAAATCTAGGTATATAAAAGTTTTCTAGCCTCTTAAGCAAGATGCTTAATTAATGATATTGCAGGAAACAACTACTTTAGGATATATGCCCCAGTAGCATTGGATTATACCAGCAATAACTAGTAATTAATAATTATCTAAAGTAAAACTTAAAAATTATATAGGGTAGCCCATCGAAAACGTACCGCAAGGCATTACAGGGTAGTAAAGAACTTTTCAGCAAAATCCAAAAACAGGTCAAATTTGTTTCTGAGGGGGACAACTTTTGGCTTAAAAAGCATACCAAAATCTTCAACTCCCTAAGTGGGGGTGCTAGCCCCTAAATTTTTTCAAATGGGAATATGGGTCAATTGGAGGGTCATTAGAAAGGGCTTTTAATTCTCTATACATCGATTCTTACTTTTTGAAAATCGATTCATTATTTTAGAAAATATGCAGCTTTGAAAATACGAACAATATTTTTGACGAGAAATGCGAAAATCGATTTAATTTTACTTCAAAACTTACGGTATTAGTCAAGTAAATGCTGAAAATGTTGTCCGCCAACTTGCATACAATGATACAGGTTGTCTTCAAACCGTTGTCGAACATTCTGGAGCACTTGCGGTGTTACTTCGCGACATACATTAATGATTCGTCCTCGCAGATCTTCCAAGGTATCAGGTGGAGTGCTGTAAACTTTGCTTTTAATGTGCCCCCAGAGAAAGAAATCTAAAGGATTTAAGTCGGGTGACCGAGGGGGCCACTCAATTGCACCTCTTCGTCCTATCCAGCGTCCTGGAAACGTCTCATTTAGGTAATTGCGCACATTGAGCGAGTAATGTGGAGGAGCTCCGTCTTGCTGGAAAATCAGTTCGTGTTCATTGTAAGCAGGGTCGTCCTCTATGATATTTGTTAGAGCTGGGTCGATGACATTTTGTAGTAAATCCAAGTACATATCGCCTGTCAAATTTCCAGGAAGGAAAAAAGGACCTACAATGGAATTTCCAAAAATACCTGCCCATACATTCAACTTCTGGGGGTGTTGGGAGTGTGTCTCATGGAAAATCCTTGGATTGGTATCAGCCCAGTAACGACAATTATGGCGATTCACTAAACCATTCAAGAAGAACGTACACTCGTCCGAAAAACACACATTAAAGAGGAAATTATCGTTTATCGCTCGTTCAGTCATTATTTCGCAAAATTGCAAACGACGATCAAAATCGTCTTCATTTAGCTCTTGCACTAGCCGAATCTTATAAGGATGGAATTTGTATTTTTTTAATATTCGTTGGACACTTGTACGACTCACTCCTGTCGCAGTAGCCAATTGCATTGTACTCAGCGTACTATCCATTGCCACTTGCCCCAATACCGCTATTTCCGTAGGTTCATTTAGTACCGGATTTTCAACCTGCCTCTTTTTGTTATGAACGGAGCCAGTTTCGCGAAATTTGGCCACCAATTCGCGAACAATTTTTCCAGACGCATGTTTCTCAGGATGCCGTTGGTTGAACAGTTCGGCGACCCGATTTCCGCATTCATTGTTTTTGAAAAAAAGCTCAATAATTTCTACTCTTTCTGGAATTGAGTACACCATAATTAATCAATTTAAAAGACTCGGCAGTATTGGTACTCTTCAACTACAAGTCACAAGACAGTTATCTAGCAACTTCTTGTGGCCTATCTAAATACGAAACAAAAAGCGGACAATTTTTTGCTCACCAAAATCAGGCTAAAGAATTCGCAAATCAGAAAAAAAAAAAGCGAATTCTTTTGAAGGAATTTACCAAGCTAATACCGTAAGTTTTGAAGTAAAATTAAATCGATTTTCGCATTTCTCGTCAAAAATATTGTTCGTATTTTCAAAGCTGCATATTTTCTAAAATAATGGATCGATTTTCAAAAAGTAAGAATCGATGTATAGAGAATTAAAAGCCCTTTCTAATGACCCCCCACTTGACCCCAATTCCCATTAAAAAAAATTTGGGGGATGGCACCCCCACTTAGAGGGTTGAAGATTTTGCTATGCATTTTGCGCCAAAAGTTGTCCCCCTCAGAAACAAATTTGACCTGTTTTTGGATTTTGCCGAAAAGTTCTTTACTACCCTGTAATGCCTTGCGGTACGTTTTCGATGGGCTAATCTGTATATTTAAATATTATTCATTGAAAAATGCATACCCGACATCATTACACAAAATCATTAGAGAAATACATTGTAAAAATTCCTGTTGTAGCAACATCTCCTTTGACAACGACTAACACACAAAAATAGCCACGACAGATAATATCTTAACCACTTCTGCATTTTGAGGATTTTTTATTCGAGAACCTTATTGCAAATGGAATTAATACATATTAATAGAACAAAACCTTAAAAAAAAAATACATTTGAAAAGACAAGGTTAAAATTGTTGACAATTTGACTATACGAGGTCTCCTCAGAAAATAATCCAACTTTTTGAGCACACTATTTTTTTCGACTTTAATGAAATTATACATTTTGAATTCTTGCCTCAATGTGAAATAGTGAACTGTGTGTACTACCAAGGCGTTTTACAACAGTTACGTGAAAAAATTTACAAAAAGAGATCAGAGTTGTGGCTAGACATGGTAGTTGCACCATGACAATGGATAGGGGAGTACTTTGAAGAAGAAAGGGAACAATAATGTATAAATTTTAAAAGATAAAGTTCGGTTAATTTTTGAATAGACCTCGTATTGATGTGAATTGTTTCTTTAGTACCTAGAAAGTATTGGACAACTTTCTTTCTTTTTTTAATTATGTATTTTACTATTAAATATTGTAATTTTACTCTATTTTAAAGATACTAAGCTAGTCTATATAAATTCAAAAAATTTTCCTAATATCAAATGATGTTAAGAATTTTGTCTGTGAGGTTAGACATTTTTTTGGATATCTAGATATTTGCTATCAAAAAACATTGCTTGCCTTCATTCGATAAGATTTTGAGGAAAATATTTTGAATTAATTTGAAATAGCTTTGAAATAACATAAAAATACAAGACCTAATAAATGATTTTCAAAACTTAAAACTATTTGAAATATAATATGTACGTCCCAGTAGTAACGCAAAAAATTCATATTTTATTTCGTGTTGAGTTTTCACAAAAACGCTAAAACACGTCAATTAGTAAATTAGAATTGTCGTTTTGTCACGTTGCTTAAACCTTTTTTGCGCTATGTTTCATAAACCTATGACGTCATCGACATTTTTTTTAAATAGCACCACCTAATTTTTTAAGCATAAATGGATAGCCCTTTTGAAGGGAAATGCGTCGATATAGGGTTTGGCCTACTTTAGTTTGACAGGAGCGAAAAAAAAGCCAACGATTGGAATGAACATGGTTTGAATTAATAACAAAAATAGGTATCACAAACTTATGCGCGAACAGTGCTATAGCAAAAAATCTGTTTTGGTTGATTGTTGGCACATGTTTTTATGTAGATTGGGTAGGTACACCCGATCACAGTGGCTATGTAGGCATTGTTCTGAAGACGACAGTTAGCGAATGCAATAGTGCCTCATATCATTGTCACAGTTACAAATACCATAACTTTACATTACGATGGTGTTGTGTTTAAATGAGAAACAAAGAACTGAAATCCTAATTATGGTTGAATACGGAGATATAGGATCCGTAGTTATGATGAAATATGTCAATTATTCAATGCCAAGTATCCAGAACAACCAATACCTCCGTGTACAGTATGCAGATTAGTACCCAAATTTGAAGACGCTGGCCATGTTAGAAATGTGTCTAGATCTAGAAGGCCAACGACAGTGACAGAAAATGATAGGCAAAATGTTATGTTTAGCTGTCACTGAAAATCCACACATTGCCATTCGTCGTATCGCCGCAAACGCCAACATATCAGTACATAAAAACGTACCTACAATCAACCAAAACACAAAACATCCCCAAATTTCCATTTTATACTGTGGCACTGTTCTCGCATCAGTTTATGATACCTACTTTTGTTGTTATTTTAAACCATGTCCATTCCAGTCATTGGCTTTTTTTTCGCTCCTGTCAAAGTAAAGTAGGCCAAACCCTATATCGACGTATTTCCCTTCAAAAGGACTATCCATTTATGCTTAAAAAATTAGGTGGTGCTATTTAAAAAAAATGTCGATGACGTCATAGGTTTATGAAACATAGCGCAAAAAAGGTTTAAGCAACGTGACAAAACGACAATTCTAATTTACTAATTGACGTGTTTTAGCGTTTTTGTGAAAACTCAACACAAAATGAAATATGAATTTTTTGCGTTACTTCTGGGACGCACTGTATATATTCTTCCGAGTAACTGCATTTAGAAGTTTTATTGGACCTAATACTTTCTAATAATTTTTAAATGTTTACATTATTATTATAATTACTTTTTGTTCCTTTTTGTGTGTAATGTTAATTTTTAATATTTGAATTTAAAATGTGCAATATTCATTTTTCTTTTCTCTCCATTTCCTTCAATAAAATGTTAAGTTACTTAGTGTACACGCATTTTCTGGATACTCTGTGTATAGACACTTAATTATAAATGAAAATTCAAAACATAGGTACGTTTAGTTCAATTTTTGAAGAAGAATTATAATAACAATTAGTTCAACTTAAATCCAGTGACTATAAACTCTTAGATTTAGCATTTCAATAGTAAGAATACGTTTCATTAACTATGCAAACCTTATTTAGCGGAAGCTGTAATTATGATTATTATTTTATAAGTACTAGTTTGAGTTACTACATAATAAATTAATTGTCTGTTTCTGTAATCCAGATGTTCAGGATTGTTCATAAAGTTCTGAAGTCATTCAACTTAAAAGTGTTGGATAATAGTGCAAGTTATCACTTTTAGCTACTATCTCTAATTAAGTTTTTACGAAATATCACTAGACACTGGTTATTTCATCAACAAATTCCTTATGTAGTTCTCTTATCCCAATAAAAGAATAGTTTTACGTTAGGTTAGTTTTGAGTACAACTACTCAAGATAAAACTTTATTGGAGCCTGGAAAATGTAAAAGTGAAGATAGTGAATGATTCTTAAGGGACACATAACATGAACACTTAATACAGTATTTTTATTTGTCATTTATTTTAATTGAAAACATAATACAAAAATAATGGTGGAATAACTGTCAGTCGACGATGAGGATTGTGAAGGATGTATGAAGTATGACCCTACAAGGATATAGTAATCATAAAGAACAACTTAAAAGTACTTTCATCAATAATATACAAAGTTCCAAAATGAACAAGATCTTTTAAAAATAAGAAAAACAAAAAGATTTATTTTATCCAAATAGTCCTCTACCGACAGCGATATGTACGGTCTAAAAGCATCTCGAATGAGTGCTTTAGATCGTCAGCCAGGATGTTCTTCAGGATGTAGGTACAAACCTTTTGGATGACTTTTACGTCCACAAAAGGCTTTCCTTTCATCGCAAATATTTTTTTTTCGAAAAGGTAAAAGACGGACGATGCCACATCAGGTGAATACGTGGAGTGGTGACAGTCAAAATGCAATTTTTAGTAAAAAAAATCGGTCACAAGTGTCGATCGATGAGAGGCGCATTATCGTGCAACAAACGCCAACTTCCTTCTGCGCGACGTATTGTCCGATTATGACGAAAACGATGCACCAAACACTTCAAAACGCATTAATGGTTTGACATGGTGAAATGAACTCTTTGAGGACAATGCCCTTGGAATCGTAAAAGCAAATCAACATTGTCCTCACTTTTGACTTCTGCAAACGAGATTTTTTGGTCTGGGCAGTTTACTCGGCACTTTGGCGCTTGGTTTCTCGATCATGTTGAAAACACCACGTTTCATCACTAGTCACAATGTTGTAATGGAAGTTTTTGTCCTCTTTTGGCATCCTTAATAATGTCTTTCGAATGTTGAATTTTAAACATTTTTTGGTCGTATAAACCCTGCAAACACTTTTCAGTAGCCCTACCTTGTTTTTACTATTACTTAAAATTTTAGTGGTACTGTAACTTACTATACTGTACTGTTTAAGAGATTATGAATAAAATTCATTGTTAAGATTTTATTAATCTCATTAAAGTACATAAAAAAAACTGTTTTGTTTCTGATTTGCTGGAGCCCAAATATTCGGCCAAATTGCAATAAATTGTTGTTTTTGATATGCTTAATTCCAATTTTATGAATTTCAATGAAGATTTGGCTGATACTTGAATTTACGCAAAGTTTTAATGGAATCTGGGGTGATCACGGATTTCGGTTGCTCATCATTTATGTCCTCACTACCATTTTTAAATCACGTACACCATTCATGCCACGGAATAAACAATCATCACCATAAACTTGGTTCATTAAAAGAAACTTTTCGGTAAAAGTTTTACCAAGTTTAAAACAAAACTTAATACTCTTTGTTCGATGCTCATTATTGTACCGATGCCAAAAACATACCGTCAGTTCAGACGCAATAACTCCGTTTCTATTCATTCAAATGTCATGAAATTTTGAAAGTACCTCAGAGAGGGATCTACCTTTCCGGCGTATGTAATTGTCAATGGATGGCTTCACTAGAAATACTTGTTTTTAAAAAGTCCTGATTACTTTGGAACGCACATATGCAACTGAGAGTAATAACTGATATTCAAATAAGTTTAACGACTCAACCTTGAAAATATATTTGCTCAAACTTAATTCAAAGGTAATGTTAGCTATTATTAACTGCAGATGTCACTTGTTACCAAACTGCAAGATATATCTAAAAAATTACCATACCAAATTCAATTTATAATTATACATAACGAATCCCATAGAGCAGCTCTGATTGCTGCCTTTAAGAAAAGTGCGTTTAATGTTTTTCTTACTATCAACACAATTTTCGTGTTTGAACTTAGGTTATCTGCTTTTATGTTTAGGAGTCGTATTCGTTCAATTACGTAATAAATGTTGAGGGTATTATCAGTCAACACAATGAACACCGTCATTTCGACGTAACCAGAGGTTCCTACAGCTTTTTGCAGCCAGATGGACAAGTACGAGTGGTGGAGTACCAGGTGGACACCGATAATGGCTTCAAAGCTTTTGTTAAGTACCGAAAAATATCAAGTAAGTAATATCCACAACTTTAGTGTAATCTAATTCTGCATATACCTACTTTCATTGAATTTTTCTGATCCAATACTTTTAAAGTACTTGTCTATCTAATAAAAGAAAAATCTTATAAAGTAGATACAAGCCAGTCCTTACGTATATTTTTGATTTATATATTTGATTTACATATTTACATAATATTTGATCTGTTAGAAATACGGTCATTACTGCAAATGATTAGGCATTGCTAAATCCTTACTTTTATTGTAATTTCTAGAATGCGTCTAAGGAGACGAAACGTAATGCAAGCTGACATGTCTTTGTCATTTTCAATTGAATATATGATAACTACTGATTATATTATGTACTTTAAGGCCCGGTACTTTGAGTCTCGGTTAAGGCTTAATTAACTAATCAGGCGATTAGACTGTGATTATAGTTATAAAATAAATCAAATATGTATAGTCTAATCACTGAATCAATCAAGCTTTAACCGAGACTCAAAATACCGGGCCTTAGTGTTATAAATATATTAGAAATAACACTATACGCTTTTAATAATATAACAAATTTACACCGAAGGATAGATAGTATACTAGTATATTTTTTAGGTAAGACAATAAATAAAGATTGTGTGATGAATTTAGAAGGGTATAACACTGCAAATAAGTAATAATTTTAATATTAATAATATAAATTGTATTCAATTGTTATACATCTTCTAGCTACATTTTTAATTTTTTTTAAGTTATGAATGCTTTTTGTATGAAGTTCAGTAGTCTGTCTGCTCAGCGACGTTTTCCTTCTGTCTCAATATGTTTATCAATGAACAAAAATGTCAAACATAAAGATTCGCTTACAGTGTCCAATCAAGACATATTGTTTTCCCTACCGCAATCTTTTTATCATTTGCTTTTTCTCTATAAGGGAATAGTTGTCCCTAAGGAGCTTATTCTGATTTCGGGTCACTATTTATTTATAAGGCTTAACTTCCGTCCATCAGATCATGATTTTCTAATAGGCTTATATGCTTTTCTATTCCATTTGTCGTTTTCATGATCTGGTATTCAAAACAGCTGATTGTATTGGGTAGGAAACCTTATAGCCACAATTATAGACATTTTAATCTAAAATTTGTTGCTTGGAACTTAATGGTACGATGTATTCGTAATAATTTAATCATTTTTTTATTGAACAACATTATATCACCTACTCAATATGGTTTCTCAATTGTTAGATATGTTGCATGGTATTTGTTTCAGAATTTAATTGAATAGACATCATACTTTACGTATGCAGATGAACCCGTGGATATAATTTATTTGGACGTTTCGTCTGTCTTTGGTAAATAAACTGTTGCTGGAATATATAGCAGTACGCAGTAGGCTATTATGATGGATCGAATCCTATCTTAGTAGTTTTAAAGGAAGACCTTGCGAAATCTGAAGATGTCCAAAGATGTGCTGCTAATATATCCATCAGATTTATGTCTCGGGGCTGATTATACTAACACTACTTAAAGATGGGTGCCAAGTTTGGGCCCAATACGTCCGTCTTAGAAAAGTGTACTGTCGTACGTTTTTTGGTATGCTAATTACAAATGTGATCTCCGTTTTACTGTAAAATAAGTCGTATCAGAAATAGAGAGGAAAAACTTAATGTGTGCATTATAGGGGAAGAGCGACTCCTGCAGAAGGAATGATATTTTCTGTATAGGTATTCTTATAGACTTAAACAAGGTAGGTGCAGAAGCCACTCGTGGCTAATGTTGCCAATGTAATAACGAACTTAGAACGTTAGGATGATGTGCGCTCGTTATGACAGAAACTATAAGACTACCCCAAGACTAACCGTGAGTGGTAACCATTTATGGCAAAAATACTTTTTGAAATATTTGAAAAATTCATAATAAACTGAGGTCAGAGGTTTTGCGAACCAAAATACATGGAAATACCATGGTTTAGTCCGTTGCGCACGGCTTTTTTCATTTGTGGGTCAGTGTAACTTTTGAACTCGAACAGCTTTGAAAACCAGTATCTTAGAAACCTCTCAATTTTGAGGGTTATGGCTATTAGCATTTTTCTTTGCTAGACCAAGTACTACAACTTCGTACACTTTTCAAACTTGGACGTTGTGGGTCTAAAGACCCATAAGACTTTGGCACCCTTCTTTTAAGCCGTGATTAAGTAGTAAATTAATTTAGTAGGTGTTTTACAGATGTCTTAAATACTTTTTTTGCAGTTTAAGAAAACCTTTTCTAGTACACTTATGCAATTACTTTGAAGTTTAAGCGCAACCTAAAATTTAACTAACAATTGTGCAAATGATTCTTAAGCACTTCTTATTCTGCAGCCTGATTAGGATGGGAGCATGTGTGAAGATCTTATAATAAGATGCAGTGTCCTCCATAATAAAATCTGCATTTCTCATTTTAAAATTCAGACTACGAGCTCATTTCAAATAAAAAAGGTACATTTTCTCACCGGTTCAGTACAGTGTTTTCTCTCGATATGTGTTGGTGTATTTGATGTGTGGAATTCACTACTAAATAATAATTTTTTTGAACTTGACTCACCTGTAATATGCTTATACCTATAGTTTTTTACGTGTTTGGTTTATTTAGTTTTTTGTTTATCAAGATCATGTTTATTAATAATAATATCTAGATTTACATAATGTAAATGAATGTAACAAGCTTTGGCTACCAGTTTATGTTTGTAACATCTTCTTTAATTTTCCACAATCAGTTACCGTAGAAGTTTCTCTTGGAATGCAAACTTCTATGCTGTAATAATTAATTTAGATATTTTCTCGAGTTGTCCCTTAATAGAAACAAATGTGTTCATAATTATAAACAATTTTGTTCACAACTTTTTTCAATAATCCAGCTATGACCTTGTTTTGGGTTGAGGAAAGTACAATAAAATGTTTTACAAGTTAAAAAAAATTGTTTTTAAACACTCTATGAAGATACAAGACACGGATTATTTAAATAAAACATATGTGTTAATATTTATGAGTAATTTCTGGTTTCACGCGAAATAATTCGGTTATGTAACTACTTTGTAAAACGGCCCAGATAAAACAATCTTAATTTCCATCAAGGATATTGTAAAGGTAGTAATTACAAAAATTGTCTATCTGATGTAATAAAAATGCAAATTTGTGAGAAGCTTTAATTTGTGATATTGCTCCGGATGAGGTTATATAAGAACTTTATGCAAATTAACTGTTGGACTTTTTATGTGTGGTTGGATGTGTTAGGTTCATCGTTTAGTGGTGATGAAAGCAACATCAGATTGAAATAAGTAGAGTAGAACTTGACGTTAACTTTACAATGAAGGAAGTCACAAGTCGTTTAACTTAATTTATCACTAAAGCCCACTCATTAAAATGTTGATCTAAATTAAATAGACATACCGAGTGTACGATAATATGTAATGTCAAGTAATGATTATATAAAATTATTTAAGTGTCAGGGTGTTAATGATGATGATGATTTAATTTAAAATGAAATCTTCTCTATTTTTAAATTGTAAATATTCTCTTTATAAAAATTATTATTCTCTCGTTTTTTTGGTGCTAAAGATGCTTTTAACTTTTACTTAGTAACATTATTCCGACTTTTTGAAGATGTTTTTAAAATGGCAACTCTGTATAGAGATACATTTTTCCGTTTTTTGAAATAATTTTTAAAATTTCTTTAATGAAAACAGAATAAGTAGAAGAAAATCTTTCATCCTAAAGGTATGGTCAGGTTTGGTAGCGGAATTGTGGACAGTCATCGACAAAATAATTTTTCAAGCAGTTTAAAGTAAATCAAAGAGACCACATTGACAGAAAATGTTCCTGTATATACTTTGTAATCTGTATTTTTCTCGTTCTGCGACTGTTTTTTTTTGGGTGGTGGTATCTAATTAAATAAGTAAATAAAAACGTTAATAACAAATTGCTCAATGACTAAGCATGCTGCTCTGAATCTAAAATATGTTTGATTTGTGAACGATTTTTAGTTCGCGAAAAGTCCTTCGGAATTTTTCACGAATTTTTCCTAGCAATCCATTGATTGCTTGAGAGTTCTTCACCATGAACCAAAAGTCGCTCACTACTAAAACGACTATCTAATTAACTAGATACAATTACTTACCTAATAGAAATAAAAAACATACAGTTTGGGAAAATACAGATAACGAAGTACATACACAAATTGCTTTGTATCAGTATGGCCTCTTTAACCTATTCTAAGATTTATATCGTTCACTATTTTTCCTTAGCAAGCCTGGTAGAACTCTACTCAAAACGAAAAAAACATTTTGTCTCTCCCTTATGTTAGAGTTACGTACTTTTTATCATTATTTGGTTTCATTTTTAGTAATAACTAAACCTAAATGTATTAAAGTTTTAATAATGATCTGTTGGTTATGCAACATATTGCCTTTAAAAGGTAATTTAGACGTATTACCTTTGATTGTGGTCGTCTACACGTAGTATGAACCAAATCATACATCTCAGTTCATGCGTTGTAGGTTACCTTTCTAAAACCGCATAAGCAATAAATGTTAAATAATGTAAATATTTACAATAATAACCCTTCAAAATTTTAAGGTGTCCCAAATACTTTTTAGTTTAAAGAAATATATTTTTACACTTTAGATTTTTTGTAAAAGACCTATAAGCTACAGTATAAAATCAAAAAAAGATAGTGACATAAAATTGGTTAAACAACTATATACTGTTTTCCAATAATAAAAAATATGCCTTTTCATAGTTAATGCAGAAATATGGCAGAAGTATCATGCGACTACGTTCGTTGACATATCTTCTTTAAAGTCGCTAAAACTTAAATTGTTAACTTTCAGATTATATGGGATCTATTTATGTTAAAATATCTTCCAAGTCTTAAATTGGTTATATTTCCCTATTTAGTTTTATGCAGATCATTCCAGTAATAAGTCGTCGGTAAACTATTTTTTTAAAATTGCAAATAAAAAAAAATATGTCTAATTCTATTAAGGCTATTTGAGCCTTTTGGGTATTAATATTTTTATAATTTATTTTGGTAAGCGCAATTTCTAATAAACCAATAATAATTTGAAAAATATTCAGTTAATTAGAGAACAGTCATCTCAAAATCTTAATAAATAATAAAAATAACTGTGGTTTTATAATTCAACTAATATTGAAAATTCACAAAGGTATCACAACAATTACTTAGTAACACTATCTTTATGAGTGAAATTATCCATTAAATTATCCTGGTAGTTTCCGGACACCCTGAATTTTTTAGGTGAATACACTAAACCAAACAATTAAAGGGTGCAAAGAATTTCCGAAATTTTTCCGTGATTTTTGGCAGACTGTATTTAATTGAAAAATGATGGTATCGAGAATTAAAAAAAAGCATTTTGAAGCTCTAAGATTCTAGTTTTTAGATCTTTCGGTCGAAAATTTTTAGGAGCTCATGCAATTCTAATAGCGCGACAAAAAATATTTACAAATTTTTATATTTTTTTCGAGTTCACGGACTTGGAAAATTTTTTTCAGCTAAGCCGTTGCATGGACTAGATAGGTTGTTTATTCAGCTTTAATTTCCCTTTTTTTAAATTTTGATACGACCATTATTCATCGAAATATCGGACTTTTAATGGAAAAGGATCCTTTTGTCTTCAATCATCGATATCTCGGCGACAAATGGTCGTACAGAGAATTGAAGAGCAGTTTCGAAAACTGTAATAAATGTCCTATAACATGCTGTCGCAACTTTTCGGAAATTTTTTTTCTTCTTTTACACAAATGTAAAAAAAAACAGGAAAAAAGGATAATTTATGTTTTTTTAGAAAATTGACGGCTAAATTAATATTCACGAAATGACCAATGTTAAACATTACTTTTACAGTTCGATATACCCAGAGAACCCTGTGAAATTTCATCTCGATCTAACGAACCGTCTCTTTGTTTCAGTCAAACTTTTGAAGAAAATTCAACGGTCACGATTTTTGAGCTTAAACACTTCATAATCATGATTAAAATGGAAACAAAAATTTTTTGAGTTTCTCATATTTTTACCATAACATTTAAATTGATGAAAAAAAATTTTTTTTCGAAAAATTTTCCCAATTTTCAGAAGAAAAAAGGTAGTTTTGAAAAAAACTGTTTTTTAAGTGATTATAGGCTGCACAAAAATTAATTACAAAGTCTCAAAATGCGGTATGAATTGGGATCGAAATCTGGTTTGGGGCATCAACTTTAATCTTAATTTAATTAAAAGCTGATGAACAGAAGCATAACACAGAAAAGCCGAATCATGCTGGAAACAATTGGATTTTGTTTTCTTCAATGTCCGGAAGGTTTTCCAAAAAAAAAAATCGAAAATTTTTTGAAAATTTTTCGAAAAATAATATACTTTTTTAATCAATTTAAAAGTTATTTGCGGTAAAAATGTGAGAAAACCTCAAAAAAAATTTGTTGTTAATCTCAAAAAACGTGACCCTTTAATTTTTTTGAAAAGTTTGACTGTTTGAAACAAAGAAACGGTTCGCTAGATCGAGATGAAACTTCACAGGGTTCTCCTGGGTATATCGAACTGTAAAAGTCATGCTTAACATTAGTCGTTTCGTGAATATTTCTAATTCAGCCGTCAATTTTCTAAAAAAAAACATAAATTGCCCCCTTTTCCTGTTTTTTTAAATTCGTGTAAAAGACGAAAAAGAAAATTCCGAAAAGTTGCGGCAGCATGTTATAGGAAATTTATTCCAGTTTTCGAAACTGACCTTCAATTCTCTGTACGACTATTTGTCGCCGAGATATCGATGATTGAAGACAAAAGGATCCTTTTCCATTAAAAGTCCGATATTTCGATGAATAATGGTCGTATCGAAATTAAAAAAAAAAGGAAATTAAAGCTGAATAGACAACCTATCTGGTCCATGCAATGGCTTAGGTAAAAAAAAAATTTTCCAAGTCCGTGAACTCGGAAAAAAAATAAAAAAATTGCAAAATTTGTTTGTCGCGCTATTTCTTAGAATTGCATAATAACCGTAGCTCCTAAAAATTTTCGACCGAAAGATCTAAAAACTAGAATCTTAGAGCTTCAAATTTTCTATTTTTAATTCTCGATACGATCATTTTTCACTTAAATACAGTCTGTCAAAAATCACGGAAAAATTTCGGAAATTCTTTTGACCCTTTAATTGTTTGGTTTAGTGTCTACAATATATTATGTCTGTATAGAATAATTATTATTTCCAATTTTAGTTCAGAAACAAATATTTGCACTATAGTAGCCTAATTCTCATATAAATCAATAGACGCCCCAGAATGAAATTGCCTAATAACATCTCAATCTAAAAGGTCACTTGTTTAATGACCAGAAATAGATAACACCGCAGCCAATCTTGTAACGTGCCTCTCGTTTTCTAATTCGGGATTTTCAAATTCTGTATTAAAAGTAAAGTGAAAGTAAGTTGAAGCCAAAAAAATAATGTCACATACCCTTACATTTTATATCGTTCTCGGTATTTAGTTTATATCCCAGTAATGGCTACTCTCGAAATTTTAGAAATTGACCAGAAAAATAAATGCAAACAAGTTTTTAACAAAAACATGTACCTATTTATAAATGCAAAATTTTAATACTTACATTCAATATCTTTATTTTATTAATGCTACTAACTTATTGATTCCATTATAACAATTGTTTAAGGCCGGTGTCCCATGCATCCGAATTCCGACAATACGAAGGTGTGAAAGTGTTTCTATTGGTTAATATACATTCAAATTTTTACCGCTCATTTTCATCCGAAAATTTTAAAATTCATACGACGTCGGAAAAAGTAGAAATAATTTTAACTTTTTTCCGAAATCGCATGTTTTTATCCTCACTTTTTAAGTTTTTAACATACTATGATTGTTGTTTGATATATTTACGGTCAAATAAATGTTATATTATAATGTCGAATGTAGAAAATATAATATAACGTATATTTTCTATAATATATACTTATGGTTGTCATTTGAAAATGTTTCATCTTCATCTTGTAATAAATTCCATGGTTCTATACTTGATTTCTATGAGATTAATTTCGGATGCATGTGAATTATAATATTATCATTCGTACGAATTAAAATATTTTCGGATATCGTACATCGGATTTCGGATGCATGGGACACCGGCCTAAGNATATATTAACACTAATTTGCAATTTAAAAAGAAAATTACTTACCACAACATTAATCTCTTTTCCTTTATCTTTCCAAATATTATTTTTAAAACCGTTGTCCATTTATGTTTTATGCGACAAATCATCAAATTCCATAACTTCTCAATAAGATTTTACTTTAAGCAACATACAAAATAAAAAATTGAATTGTTTGAGTTCGATAATAATTTTACTCGTCGGGTATAGTTATTCCGGGCAAAATTGTAAAATAAGCCTTAAGTGGAATAAACCTATAACAACCGTAAAAAAGTTATAAGTAGGCATTTTTTATTAATATATCAAAAGTCCAAAAAACTGTTGCGTTGATTTTTTTAATTATCCTAGGTGTAGGTACTGCTTCTATAAGATTTAAATTTCTACCCCAATATTGTTTTTTAATGATTTATGACGATATTGTATTTAAAGCCTTATTTACAACAAAAAAATTGTTATATCTTTTCTGCGAAATTCGTAACACTAGTTTTACCCGATTTACACAAATGTACGTAAGAAGCTTATTTTTTATTTAAAAATATTAACTTGAAAATGGTTCGTTTTTCAAATAAAATGGAAAATATTTTTTTTCCTTTGAAATACAATAAAAGTTTCGTCCTCTGTACCTACCTATCTATGTATTTTATATTTTATTTATCGAGGATGCAAAAATTAAATTACGAACTAATTTGATTTTAAAAATAAATAAAAATACAAAATTTGAAGACTTAATAAATAGAAAAACCATAGTGTGAGCATAAATAGAATAAATGTAGAGATATATTAGAATCTAGAATAATTTTGTATAAATATAAAACTTGCAATTAGTAGAAATGCAAACGGAATAAAATAAAGGGAATGAATAGTACTTATATTTTATTGGTATAGAAAATAAACTGTTGTTTACATTGGATGTATAAAACCTTATAGAACAAAGAGTTTAGCTCTCCTGATTTTCGGATCTAGCGTCATTATTGTTGGTGCGTCCTGCCAATTAATTAGTTTTTAAGTTATACATAATATTTACAATTAGCAACACTTTTATTTTAAATATTAAAACTCGCGGCAAAAAGGTGTGAGGATGGACCGAAGACCCTGTCCGCGAGTGAAGTATTCCATTCGAAAAAGTACACACAAGACGATCGATTCGCCGCTCGCTTACGCTTTTGATTTTTATTTTGTGCCTTCTTGGTCATTCTGGTGTCGTTGGATGCTTGCTGCAAATAAGGGGTAAGTGTTCAGCTTCACATTCGCAATTATTTTTCTTTAATTTTTTCATACAGTGCACAAACGCAACAATATATATTGAATTATAGTTTTTGAAAGTTTTATCACTTTTTGTTTATAATTGACATTTTTACAGCAACTTTAAAAAATTGACGTTTTATACCGTTTTTTCAATCTCACGGCTTTGTTATTGCAAATTTCGTAATCGGACCACCGCCATTTTGTAGCTATTTTTATTACGAACAAAATCATGTCCTAAGCATTTTCTCGTACAAAGTCATCCCGCTGAGTTATTTAAAGAAAACTACTATAAAAATTTTTTTCACGATTAAATTGTTAATAACTTTTTTTCCTGATAAAATACTTTGTCAGCAAATTAGCCTGTTATTGTACTCATCATTTAAAGTAGACCTGTGTAGTTATTTCCGGGTTATCAAGGTTTGACACACGCCGAACCTCTGCCAACTGGACTATTAGGGTTATAGCATGAATGAAAGAGTAAAAAATAGATCTGAAAATATGAAGAAAACATTTATTTATTAAAATCTACGGTATTATTTAAAAATAATAGAATTTCACTGTTTATAAGTTTTTCGTTATGCCATTATGAATTAACTGAGAGCATCATGTTTTTATTTTCAGGCAGGCTTGAAGGTCATTTAAGATTCCCAAAGGACTTCTCTCATCCTGTCGTTTTAGCAGTGCCAGTTAGTTTAATATCTAGCGACCTATTTAACGCTGAAGACAAATATCCGAATTTTCCACACTAGTCAAAGGAAAAGTGCAAGAGGAAAAGACTGATATTTATTTGCATAATTAAACAGAATGGGTGGAGCAAAATTTATCTGTAAATAACATTTGAATAAAGTATATCGTTCCTACGTGGTGCCATAATTATTTTTGCCTTGTACGAGCTCGCTCTTGGAACAACTTTTCTGTTCCGGCATTTGTACTAATCCTGATTAAAACAATCCTCTCTAGGATTATTGCCAATATCGGTTTGCCCTTGAATTGACACCTAATTGAAAACGTTCGCAGACTATTTTGTTTATTTGCTTCTTTTTCTTTGACAATATTACAGGAATTCTAATCAAATAAAAATAATAAAAATAAAAATAAATTTTAGAACAATTACATCAGAATTGGTACATATATTTTAAAAGAGAGATATCCGGAGTAACATGTTAGTTACGAATTTAAAGTTCTAACTTGCAAAGAAAGTATTTCCTTATACAGAGTGGTTCAGTTTTTATTACTCAATAAATACTGGTAGTTCTTAATTTAAACCATATTCAAGAGGTGTTCAAGTTTCTTTCCTTTATTTTACAGGTAGGTACTAAGCGAATTCAAATAAACTCATTTTTTTTTCTGAAAAATCTTATCAAATTAAATCATTGATTTAATTCCAAAAATCTATAGTTACGCAAATACTCTCTCTCTCTGTAGTATCTGTTTTTTACCCTTATCTTTGTTAAGGGTGATGAAAGAACAACATAAGGTAGGTACTTTGCATACCTAATTACTTAATAATTAGTTATTTAATAATTTCAACCTAACAGGTGTTTTTGTATTAATTGTATTTAAAATCTTACTACTGATTCATAAAATTTAGTATTAACAATTAATAAAAAGAGCATGTTGTATATAATTATACAAAAATTTTATATTTCCAGAGATAGAAAATGTTTTTTAAAACTTTTACGAAAGTTAGCTGTAAATTGCTGCTTACAATGGCTACACAATGCATTGTAGATAAGTACAGCGTTATACGAAAAGGAAACAATGCTGAATGATAACGAGGAAGAGCTAATATTTCAGAAAATATAATATCAACAGAATGAAAATCTTATCAAAAAGAAGGTTTCTCCCTAAAGTAGGGTGGTGACGACAAAAACTGCCAAATTATATTTAAATAGGTTATCAATTCTAAACCAGACCAATTCATTTATTTTATCTCATACGTGGTCGTATATTTTTAGTCTATAAACGAATCTACAACGACAGTTCTGAATAACCTGATGACGATTTTTTGAAAATTTACTTAAACATGGATAAAAAACTATACTACAGTATGACATAATTGACAATACTAATGTTTGCATAAGTTTTTTTCTTATTTTAAAATTTGAAATATATATTTAAAACATACTTTTATTCCAAAATGAACGGAGATTTTGAAAAATAGTTTTGGTGCATCAATCTTTTCCTTTAATAAAGGCACTCTTCTACGATATTGAAGCTGAAATATGGAAAATGTATTTACAATGCGATTTATTGCATTGCTCTGCAAAATTTAAACATTGGAAAATTATTGTTTTACATCCGGTTTCTGTCTTAAACAGTAAACATTTTTTGAATAATATACAGGGTGGGTAATTAATAATGGTACACAGCTTAATGGCAGACTGTTAACGTCAAAATATAGCGATTGAGCCAAACATGCCTTAGTCAATTGTTGCTTCTTTTCGTTCTACAGGGTGTTAAAGTTGAAAAAATATTTTCGATTTTTTGCTATATTTTAAGTATGTATGAACCGATTGCTTTGAAAATTTGTGGTTTTTTGAGGTGGCAAATACGAATATGCAAACAGTGTTGGGTCATGTCTAGGGGGCCGCTTCTGTATTTTACCATTTTGAATTTTTTAATTAGAAATTATTGAAATACGTTCAATTATAAATGGAAAAGGTACACTTGTTACAAATCGATAAACTCAATCGTTTTCGAGATACGGACATTTCAAGTTTTTGAGGTTCGGCAGGAATTAAATTAGATACTTAGCAGGTAAGATATCAAGCCTGAATTAAGAATTAAGACAAAAATTACAGCAAATGAAAATTTTATTATGCATATCGTAACATATTATTAATCATAAAAAATTCTCAAAGTAACCATCACGACTTCAATGCACTTATTTAAATTTTGTCTGATGTTAAATAAAGATCTATGTTGTTTGATAATATGAACTGATTCTTGACTATTAATAATGTCCTTGTAAACGAGAAATTTAAGTTAGCCTCAAAAGAAAAATCCAGCGGATTTAAATCAGGGCTATGTGCATGCCAAAGTACATTACTACCGCGTCTGATACAACGGTGCGGGAAATTTCTATTAAGATGTTTTCTTACTTCTCGGGTATAATGTGCTGCCAATTTATTATGTCAATGCCTACTACTTTGGAAAAAATAATTTTTTAATTTAATTCCTGTCGAATCTCAAAAACTTAAAATGTCTGTATCTCGAAAACGGATGAGTTTATCGATTTGTAACAAGTATACCTTTTTCATTTATAATTGAACGTAGGTCAATAATTTCTAGCTAAAAAATTCCTAATTGTAAAATACAAAAAGTTAGACATATTTTTACATTGATAGGACAGTATAACTAGCGCCCCCTATACGAGACCCCAACACTGTTTGCATATTCGTTTTGCCACCACAAAAAACGTAAAATTACAAATTTTCAAAACAATTGGTCCATACATACTTAAAATACAGCAAAAAATTGAAAATATTTTTTCAACATTAACACCCTGTAGAACGAAAAGGAGCATCAATTGATTAAGGCATATTTGGCTCAATCCCTATATTTTGACGTTAACAATCTGTCATCAAGCTGTATACTATTATTAATGACTCACCCTGTATATGCAGGGTATTCCACGAAGAAATGCACAAACTTTGAGAGGTAACAGTAAGTTTATATAAATCTTGGCCCAGAAAGTATCGTTTTCGAGATATGAGCCTTCAAATTTTTTGAACAAAAAAAATTTTTTTTTTATTTTTAAGACGCATAATGATACAAAATAATGCTAGTAACTGTCAATTCAATTGTCAGTACCGCAGATATGGAGGGTCAAGCCCTTTCGTAAAACGTATCTTCTACTCATATGACTCTTTATTTGGTGAAAAAAAAAAATAAAAATACCGAAAAAAATATTATTGTAAAATATTCATATATTATTTTCATAGATTTTGAAGTAAATTGCGTAATGCTGATTGAACTTTTTGATTATTTTGCGGGAAGAATTATGTTTTCAAATGAATGTTAATAGAAAAAGCTAAGAGTAAATAGAAAAGCTAAGCCCGGTCGATATACAAAAATAGTAGCAAATAAACAAAAGGACCCCGCACATTTTATATGGAAAACGGTCTTCCGATGAAATTTGCTAAAAATTTGGAAAATTGTTCGTTTTGTACCCCTGATCAAAAGTGTCAATGGGGTCGAAGTTCAAAATGCCCATCTTTAGGCTCTACGGCAATTTTTAGTGGCCAAAAACGGCAAAAATTTATTCAGCGTGTCTTCTCTTTCGCTTTATTTACATTCTTTCTCTAAAAATCCGCTTCAGTTATGAACTGTCAACTCTTGGAAAATCTTTGGCAACTCTTTGGCAACTCTTGGGAACTCTTTGAAAATTTGCATGAGAGTTCCGAGTTCATTGAAGGTTATTAAAACCACAAAATAATATTGAGACGGTGTGTATTAAATCTTGTATAATTGTGCATTCAAAAACCCTCTCACACAAATACATATAGGTACACACAAATAATTAGACATGGACATATTCCTACATAAAATACTCACACGCATACAATTTAATGAAAACTTAAGGGACTGTACAAGCATTAAACATAATATTTAAAAAAATGAATTTTTGCCGTTTTTGGCCACTAAAAATTGCCGTAGAGCCTAAAGATGGGCATTTTGACACTTTTGATCAGGGGTACAAAACGAACAATTTCCCAAATTTTTAGCAAATTTCACCGGAAGACCGTTTTCCATATAAAATGTGTAAACATACAACACTCATGTTTAATGAAGATACAAATTAAACTGGAAATCATAATTTTCAAAGAAGAATTGTTGTTTTTCTAAGAAAAAGAATGCAGGTAAGTTTGCAATCCGATAACGTCCACTTTCGATGTACTACCGTTTGAAAGCTGTTCTCTGTATTGCTAGGTGGGCACAGAAATCGGTATTGTAGGTAACCCTATTATACTTCAAAATTAGTGAATACAGGATTGTGTTTTCCCTAATCGACTTATTAGAAAGTTCAATCCTAATTATGCAACTCCGACTTCTAAAAAAATACGAAAAATTAACAGAAGTAGTTTTATTAATACATAATGCTGAAAACAAGTAGGTACAAATATTTAAAAAGTAATAGGCGTAAAAGTTACTCTTCATGAATGGAGACTCCACCTATATCAAAGGCACTCGTACTAGCCATAGTTTTATAAGTACTGAATTTGTTAATTGCCATTATACATTCTTGAAATATTAAAAAATGGTTTCTTTTTAATTTGAAAACATACTTATTTAGAAAACGGTGTATTTCTAACATAAGATTTATGTACAAATTTTTTCCTTATTTGTACCTGAGATTTATCCGTCTAAAGCTTGCGCCCTTCCTTGTGGGACACCCTGTATATAAATTACTTAACTTTTCGGTAATTTATCAGTTTGTAGAAATCTAACAGTTATACAAACATTATTTAACTGAAATCTGTATCACATCAACTTTTTACTTAGATGTAGATTATAAATTACATTAAATTTTATTTAGCAATATATCCTGTTTCCAAAAGCGACTTATGCAACAAGATGCATGTTGCACCATTTGCAGAATATGTTTTTTATCTTATTAGGGACGATTTAAAAAATTGGGCGGCTAAAGCTGCTTTGTGCACTCCTTGTTCTAAAAAAAATAATGATAAGTCGTTAGTCGCAGCCATTTCATCACGTAATATGCTTAAATTTGAATATATTTGTTTGCAAAGTTGTTTCTTTTTTGTGGTCACAATACATTTAGACAAATAACCTCGCGAATACAAATACGATTAGATGAAAAAAAGCGAATGACAACTTGTTTTTCTGCATCTTAATGAAATGTTGCACAATGCTTAAGAGTGAAATTAAATAGTTCAGTATTTTCTAGGAAAGAGATTATTAGAAAATATACAGGCTAGCACTTCGCCAGACTGAAGAGAAACTAGAACAGGCAAAAGCATTTTCTACTTAGATTGGAATTATCTTAAAAAATAACTTGGACTACAAACATAACTTTTCTATAATTTGATAAATCGTGTGTATGCTAGTATGTCTGAGATTTTTACATACCAATACCATGGTGGCCCAATTAAAACAGTCTACCTGAAATATTTTCAATGCAACAGATTTTTCCGGAAAANTAAAAAATAACTTGGACTACAAACATAACTTTTCTATAATTTGATAAATCATGTGTATGCTAGTATGTCTGAGATTTTTACATACCAATACCATGGTGGCCCAATTAAAACAGTCTACCTGAAATATTTTCAATGCAACAGATTTTTCCGGAAAACCCCGAAACAGGTCGATTTTGCTTTCAAGGGGGACCCTAAGTGGCGGTGAATTAACCCGAAAAAAATACTTAAAATAGTAATAAAAAAACTCACCGGATAATGAAACTGTAACAAATGAGATTTATTAGTCCAATTAAATAAGCCTTTAAATCGAAATTTTGGTCAACTTGCCTAAATTTTTGATATGAGTTAATTTGAGGTATATTGTAACAATAAGAGACAGTAATTGTTTGTTCAACCCCCGGCCAAGGGTGAAAAAAGATAAAACAAAGGAGTTTTTGAAGATAACTCGAAAGGGGCAAGAGTTAGAAAAAAAGTTGCAGTCGTTGATATTGATTCTACTGGTAACAACAGCAATAGCTACAACATCAACAACAGTAACAACAACACCAACAGCAGCAGCAACAGTGACAACTAATGCACACTCCTTACTGTAGTAGTCAAAGCATTCCTACCTAACTCGATAAAACGCTTCGTATCCTCCTTACGAATACTGTGGACTAAGGAAACCAGTTCAAGTAACAAGATTAAGAGCATTATCAACATCGTTGCCTTAGAT